>NC_091366.1:18708353-19008353 GCF_038502225.1 Cherax quadricarinatus
CTAGTTTGTGAGTTTAGCAATGTGAATGCTTTTGTTTTGGCACAGTACATAGCTTCAGTATTGGAGTATCATAGGATTCATTATTTTAAGATTGAGATTAATATTTCTGTTTATGGTCAAATGGGTGAGTGAGTGTAAGTGTGAACTTCCAGGTGGCATTCGTGTAGTTAGTTGATGGGGTTTATCAGGGAGATAAGATGTTTTCTAATGGTAGTTTTGAAGGTGATGAATGTGTCTGCAGTTCTAGAGTTCTCGGTTAGGGTGTTCCAGATTTTAGGGCCTTTGACATACATTGAATTTTTGTAAAGGTTTAGTCGGACATGGGGAATGTCGTAGAGATGTTTGTGTCTGGTGTTATGCCTGTGGGTTCTGTCACAACTATCAAGAAAGCGTTTTAGGTCAAGGTTGATATTGGAGTTTAAGGTCCTGTAGATGTAGATTGCACAGTAGTAAGTGTGGATGTACTGAACAGGGAGTAAGTTTAGATCTATGAAGAGTGGAGGGGTGTGTTGCCAGGGATGGGATTTAGTGATTATTCTTACTGCAGCTTTTTGTTGGGTTATTATTGGCTTTAGGTGTGTTGCTGCAGTTGATCCCCAAGCACAAATAGCATAGGTGAGGTATGGATAAATAAGTGAGTGGTATAGTGTGAGAAGGGCATTTTGCCGCACGTAGTATCGTATCTTGGAGAGGATCCCAACTGTTTTGGATACTTTTTTGGTTATGTGTTGGATATGGGTGCTGAAATTCAGGTTGTTGTCAAGGTATAGGCCTAGGAATTTGCCCTCATTATGTCTGGTAATTAGAGTGTTGTCGATCTTAATGTTAATTTGTGCATCTCCTGCTCTGGAGTTTACCTGGAGAGAGTTTCGGGGGTCAACGCCCCCGCGGCCCGGTCTGTGACCAGGCCTCTTGGTGGATCAGCGCCTGATCAACCAGGCTGTTGCTGCTGGCTGCACGCAAACCAACGTACGAGCCACAGCCCAGCTGATCAGGAACTGACTTTAGGTGCTTGTCCAGTGCCAGCTTGAAGACTGCCAGGGGTCTGTTGGTAATCCCCCTTATGTGTGCTGGGAGGCAGTTGAACAGTCTCGGGCCCCTGACACTTATTGTATGGTCTCTTAACGTGCTAGTGACACCCCTGCTTTTCATTGGGGGGATGGTGCATCGTCTGCCAAGTCTTTTGCTTTCGTAGTGAGTGATTTTCGTGTGCAAGTTCGGTACTAGTCCCTCTAGGATTTTCCAGGTGTATATAATCATGTATCTCTCCCTCCTGCGTTCCAGGGAATACAGGTTTAGAAACCTCAAGCGCTCCCAGTAATTGAGGTGTTTTATCTCCGTTATGCGCGCCGTGAAGGTTCTCTGTACATTTTCTAGGTCGGCAATTTCACCTGCCTTGAAAGGTGCTGTTAGAGTGCAGCAATATTCCAGCCTAGATAGAACAAGTGACCTGAAGAGTGTCATCATGGGCTTGGCCTCCCTAGTTTTGAAGGTTCTCATTATCCATCCTGTCATTTTTCTAGCAGATGCGATTGATACAATGTTATGGTCCTTGAAGGTGAGATCCTCCGACATAATCACTCCCAGGTCTTTGACGTTGGTGTTTCGCTCTATTTTGTGGCCAGAATTTGTTTTGTACTCTGATGAAGATTTAATTTCCTCATGTTTACCATATCTGAGTAAATGAAATTTCTCATCGTTGAACTTCATATTGTTTTCTGCAGCCCACTGAAAGATTTGGTTGATGTCCACCTGGAGCCTTGCAGTGTCTGCAATGGAAGACACTGTCATGCAGATTCGGGTGTCATCTGCAAAGGAAGACACGGTGCTGTGGCTGACATCCTTGTCTATGTCGGATATGAGGATGAGGAACAAGATGGGAGCTAGTACTGTGCCTTGTGGAACAGAGCTTTTCACCGTAGCTGCCTCGGACTTTACTCTGTTGACGACTACTCTCTGTGTTCTGTTAGTGAGGAAATTATAGATCCATCGACCGACTTTTCCTGTTATTCCTTTAGCGCGCATTTTGTGCGCTATTACGCCATGGTCACACTTGTCGAAGGCTTTTGCAAAGTCTGTATATATTACATCTGCATTCTTTTTGTCTTCTAGTGCATTTAGGACCTTGTCGTAGTGATCCAGTAGTTGAGACAGACAGGAGCGACCTGTTCTAAACCCATGTTGCCCTGGGTTGTGTAACTGATGGGTTTCTAGATGGGTGGTGATCTTGCTTCTTAGGACCCTTTCAAAGATTTTTATGATATGGGATGTTAGTGCTATTGGTCTGTAGTTCTTTGCTGTTGCTTTACTGCCCCCTTTGTGGAGTGGGGCTATGTCTGTTGTTTTTAGTAACTGAGGGACGACCCCCGTGTCCATGCTCCCTCTCCATAGGATGGAAAAGGCTCGTGATAGGGGCTTCTTGCAGTTCTTGATGAACACAGAGTTCCATGAGTCTGGCCCTGGGGCAGAGTGCATGGGCATATCATTTATCGCCTGTTCGAAGTCATTTGGCGTCAGGGTAACATCGGATAGGCTTGTGTTAATCAAATTTTGTGGCTCTCTCATAAAAAATTCATTTTGATCTTCGACTCTCAGTCTGGTTAGCGGCTTGCTAAAAACTGAGTCATATTGGGACTTGAGTAGCTCACTCATTTCCTTGCTGTCATCTGTGTAGGACCCATCTTGTTTAAGTAGGGGCCCAATACTGGACGTTGTTCTCGATTTTGATTTGGCATAGGAGAAGAAATACTTAGGTTTCTTTCGATTTCATTTATGGCTTTTAGTTCTTCCCGCGATTCCTGACTCCTAAAGGATTCTTTTAGCTTAAGTTCGATGCTTGCTATTTCTCTGACCAGTGTCTCCCTGCGCATTTCAGATATATTGACCTCTTTTAGCCGCTCTGTTATTCTTTTCCGTCGCCTGTAAAGGGAGCGCCTGTCTCTTTCTATTTTACATCTACTCCTCCTTTTTCTTAGAGGAATAAGCCTTGTGCATACATCGAGTGCCACCGAGTTAATCTGTTCTAGGCATAAGTTTGGGTCTGTGTTGCTTAGTATATCTTCCCAGCTTATATCGGTTAGGACTTGGTTTACTTGGTCCCACTTTATGTTTTTGTTATTGAAGTTGAATTTGGTGAATGCTCCCTCGTGACTAGTCTCATTTTGTCGGTCTGGGGCTCCACGCATACATGTCTGAACCTCAATTATGTTGTGATCTGAGTATATTGTTTTTGATATGGTGACATTTCTTATCAGATCATCATTGTTAGTGAAGATGAGGTCTAGTGTATTCTCCAGTCTAGTAGGCTCTATTATTTGCTGGTTTAAATTGAATTTTGTGCAGAGATTTAAAAGCTCGTGTGAGTGTGAGTTTTCATCAGAGCTGCCTCCTGGTGTTATTACTGCAACAATATTATTTGCTATATTCCTCCATTTTAGGTGCCTTAAGTTGAAATCCCCCAGGAGCAAGATGTTGGGTGAAGGAGCTGGAAGATTTTCCAGACAGTGGTCAATTTTTAACAGCTGTTCCTGGAATTGCTGGGATGTTGCATCCGGAGGCTTGTAGACTACCACAATGACTAGGTACCAAACATAATATAGTAGGTTTTGTCAGTGTTAAGCGTAAGTTTATTGGCTGTCATCCAAGTCGATATTTTGATCAGCTCCTCGTTAACAATGGTGTTGAGGGTGGCAAGATTAGGGTGAGAGATGACATAAGTCGCGTCGTCAGCAAAGAGAATGGGTTTCAGGTGTTGGGATATGTTTGGAAGATCATTGATGTATATGAGGAAGAGCAGGGGACCAAGGACACTTCCCTGCGGAACTCCAGTATCAAGTGGCCGTGTTGTTGATGCTGTGTCTTTAATGGTAACATACTGATACCTATTAGTAAGGTAAGATTTGAAATAAGCAAGCGCATGGCCTCTTACACCGTAATGGTCAAGCTTGTGGAGTAGGATGTCGTGGTCTACTGTGTCAAAAGCTTTTCTTAGGTCAATAGAAATTCCTAGTGGATATTCCTTATTAATGGCATTTCACTTAATTTAAATGAGGAAAATGTATTTGATATACGAGCAAATTGAGTTATGAGCTAGGTCACAGAACAGACTAAACTTGCAAGTTGAGGTTTCACTCTACATCTATAGTTGCTCAGATCAGTTTGAATCACCTCCTTTGAGGATCGGGGTGACCCTTGTTGTCTTGAGTATGGATGGGAAGGTTGAAGACTCCTCAGAGTTGTTAAACAGTGTTGCAATAACTGGTGGCAGCACAAGAGCTGCTTTTTTATATATGAATGGTGGGAAGTTATTTAGATCTGCCTTTTTTTAATGATGAGTGAGATTTCAATAGAATTTGTTGGTGCTATATAGAAAGTATTTGAGTAGTTGACAGTGAGGTAAACTTTTGGTTGAGTATCTGAGCTTGGGATTTTGCTATAGTGTGGACATGGAAGAGTGTGAGCATCGTGAATCAAGGTTGGCTGACCCAGAAAAAAAAAAGAAACACATTCACCATTATTTATTCAACAACTGTCTTGCCAGATACACACAGACACTACAGCTCAAGTGTCTCTCCAGTGTTAACACCAGCCCTCCTCTAGAGTACATTTGCTCTACTTATACCTACCTCCAGTACTCAAGTCTGCCTAATCAGTATCACTGAATCTCTTCATATATGTTGCCTTGCTTGCCCTTCTGCAACATACAATATCATAAATAGCTTTTATCTCAGAGAGCGTATGGCAGAGCTGCGGCAAACAGACTGGGAAAAATTTGTCAACGGTCTTAATGCTCACACCCCACTTAGCCGGGCATGGAGAGACAAATAGAATTAAGGGTAACAGAACTGGGCAGATCGCGCACCCTCATCCCTTACATAGGACGAATGAGTTAGTCAGTGCTTGGGCTTCAACATTTTGATTAATGCCTTACTTAATGCCATGCCTAGCCAGCCCCATCATTATATGGTTAGTTTTGCTGATGACATAATGATTCACACCACCGGATTCTCCAACACCCAAAACTTTCTTAATCATGTACTAGCCTCGTGTCAGGACCTGGGGTTAATAATCTCAGGTGATAAAACAAAGATACTCAACAGACGTCCTCCTCGACAGAGAGGCACAGTTCTTCAGATCCAGTTGCATGATGGGTCTCTTCTAGAATATGTAAGCAGATACAGGTATCTAGGCTTTGAGGTTCCACTACTTGGACCTGTTGTAACAAGACTTTGTCGCCAATACAAAGAAAGGCTGAGAGCACTTAGAGTTGTGGCAAGTTTTCATCCCAGGTATGGTGCTAATGTTAAAATTGTGAAAATGATGTATCTTGCTTATATTAGATCATTGGTTGATTATGCTGCGCCAATACTTGCTCTTGTGACTGACTGGAAGCTTGGAGGGCTGGAAAAACTGCAAAACAAAGCAATGAGGATCATCCTAGGATGCCCTCGTACTGCCAAAATTTTAAATATGCGGAAAGAACTTAATATTCCAAGCATTAGAGATCGTGTTACTGAAAGAAATATCCTTATTGGGGTCAATATGCTTAGGTTAGCCCATTCAAATGCTTAGGTTAGCCCATTCAAACCCCTGCATAGAAGCCCTCCAAACTTTCCTCAGCACTGGTGAACATCCTTCCAGATGGATCGAAAAAACTGGAACCGACCTCCGCATGAACCAGCTACATGATCTATGTCAAGTTGGACAACAGAGACATTTCCCTGCTCCGTGAGATATTACCCCATTCCAAACTACCATTCCTCCATTTCCCCCCAAAACTCTTCTTAAATCACAACCAAAGCTTCGTCTTGAAGCCAAACATGATGCCTTAAGCTGTATTGATAACTTAGTCACACAGAACACTCTTTCACAAATTATTTACGTTGACGGTTCTGTTCACCAGTCCACTGGTGCAGCTGGTAGTGCCGCTGTTGTCACTCAGAGTGATGGCTCTCATAAAGAAATTGGAGCACGCATCAATAACTGGGCCTCTACCCTTCAAACAGAACTGTTTGCCATATTCCTTGCACTCAAATGTGTCCATGTATCTAAGTTTGACACTTTAATTGTAACTGATTCTCTGTCATCCATAAATGCTCTCAACTCATTAAGTATAAATTGTGGCATGCTTGTGTCAGAAGCCAGACACAGGTATGGTAGGATTGTGGACAGTGGAGTCAGAGTGCACATGCTGTGGATTCCATCTCACATTGGTCTTCTGATGCATGATAGAACTGATAAATTGGCTAAGCTGTATGCTTTCAAAGAGGGAGTAGATTACAATCTTGTGTCGTCAGTTAGCAGTTTGAGAACAATAATACGAAAAGAACTTCAAATGAACTTTATTGACTTAAGACTTAGGGAGATTGACACAAGTCAGTCCATCTATCATCATTCCATCATGCAGGAGGAGCCACATGTCTATGGTGCATCCAACAAGATAAGCAGACTCTTGGATGTCACTACCGCCCGGCTCCAGCTGGGTTACAAGTATCTATGGCAGGTTAAATCACCACCACCAGATGTAGACCAAACGAAATGTAAACTTTGCCAGATGGACTATTGTCACACATTGCTTCATTATGTACTGTAGTGTGATAAAATTAATGAATTTAGAAACAACTCACTCAGAAGTGTTCAAGAAATGGCAAAGTATTTTATCCACAGTGGTATATTACAGACCATTCTGGAGAAATACCCTGACTTTGCTAGCTGTAAATAATGCATTACCATGTGTGTGTGTGTGTGTGTGTGTGTGTGTGTGTGTGTGTGTGTGGGTGTGGGTGTGTGTGTGTGTGTGGGTGTGTGTGTGTGTGTGTGTGTGTGTGTGTGTGTGTGTGTGTGTGTGTGTGTGTGTGTGTGGGTGTGTGTGTGTGGGTGTGGGTGTGGGTGTGTGTGTGGGTGTGTGTGTGTGTGTGTGTGTGTGTGTGTGTGTGTCTGTGTGTGTGTGTGTGTGTGTGTGTGTGTGTGTGGGTGTGGGTGTGTGTGTGTGTGTGTGTGTGTGTGGGTGGGTGGGTGTGTGTGTGAGTGTACTCACCTATTTGTACTCACCTATTTGTGGTTGCAGGGGTCGAGTCATAGCTCCTGGCCCCGCCTCTTCACTGATTGCTACTAGGTCCTCTCTCTCCCTGCTCCATGAGCTTTATCATACCTCGCCATAAAACTATGTATGGTTCCCGCCTCCACTACTTCACTTTCTAGACTATTCCACGACTTGACTACTCTATGACTGAAGAAATACTTCCTAACATCCCTTTGATTCATCTGAGTCTTCAACTTCCAATTGTGACCTCTTGTGTATGTGTCCCATCTCTGGAACATCCTGTCTTTGTCCACCGTGTCTATTCTGCGCAGTATTTTATATGTCGTTATCATGTCTCCCCTGACCCTCCTGGCCTCCAGTGTCGTCAGGCCGATTTCCCTCAACCTTTCTTCGTACGACAATCCCCGTAGCTCTGGGACTAGTCTTGTTGCAAACCTTTGCACTTTCTCTAATTTCTTGACGTGCTTGACTAGGTGTGGATTCCAAACTGGTGCTGCATACTCCAGTATGGGCCTGACGTAAATGGTATACAGTGTCTTGAACGACTCCTTATTGAGGTATCGGAACGCTATCCTTAGGTTTGCCAGGCGCCCGTATGCTGCAGCAGTTATCTGATTTATGTGCGCCTCAGGAGATATGCTCGGTGTTATACTCACCCCCAGATCTTTTTCCTTGAGTGAGGTTTGCAGTCTTTGGCCATCTAAACTATATTGTGTCTGCGGTCTTCTTTGCCCTTCCCCAATCTTCATGACTTTGCATTTGGCAGGGTTAAACTCAAGGAGCCAGTTTCTGGACCAGGCTTGTAGCCTGTCCAGGTCTCTTTGTAGTCCTGCCTGATCCTCATCCGATTTGATTCTTCTCATTAACTTCACATCATCTGCAAACAAGGACACTTCTGAGTCTATCCCTTCCGTTATGTCGTTCACATATACCAAGAACAGCACAGGTCCTAGGACTGACCCCTGTGGAACCCCGCTTGTCACAAGCGCCCACTCTGACACCTCGTCACGTACCATAACTCGTTGTTGCCTCCCTGTCAGGTATTCTCTGATCCATTGCAGTGCCTTTCCTGTTATGTGTGCCTGATCTTCTAGCTTTTTCAGTAACCTCTTGTGAGGAACTGTGTCGAAGGCCATTTTGCAGTCCAAAAAAATGCAGTCGATCCACCCCTCTCTCTCTTGTCTTACTTCTGTCACCTTGTCATAAAACTCTAGTAGGTTTGTGACACAGGATTTTCCTTCCCTGAAACCGTGCTGGTTGTCAATTATACACTTGTTTCTTTTCAGGTGCCCCACCACTGTGTGTGTGTGTGTGGGTGTGTGTGTGAGGGTGTGTGTGTGGGTGTGGGTGTGTGGGTGTGGGTGTGGGTGTGTGTGTGTGTGTGTGTGTGTGTGTGTGTGTGTGTGGGTGTGCGTGCTTGTGTGTATGCATATATTTGTACGCTCGTGTGCGCATGTCCGTGCGTGCTCCCTCGTGTGTGTATGTGTGCGCGCGCGCGCTAGTGTGGGTGTATGATCCACTTAATATTTGTATTTATAACTCATTACAATTGTGACCAGGTGTGGACGTATCAGTGGTTCATTACTTTGTAATTTGTTCATGACTGTAACCATGTATAGGAGTGAGGCTGATTCATCACCTCTGTAACTTGCCATGATTGTGACCAGATCTACCTGGAGTTCATTACCTTTGTAACTAGTTCAGCTATCATAACTTTGGGGTCCAGTCACTGGACCCATTATGTACCTTTGTAATCTTTTGACTACCGCCCACAGGATGGGTATGGGGTGCATAATAAAGATATTAAACTAAACTGTGTGTGTGTGTGTGTGTGTGTGTGTGTGTGTGTGTGTGTGTGTGTGTGTGTGTGTGTGTGTGTGTGTGTGTGTGTGTGTGTGTCTGTGTGTGTACTCACCTATTTGTGGTTGCTCACCTAGTTGCTCACCTAGTTGAGGTTGCGGGGGTCGAGTCCGAGCTCCTGGCCCCGCCTCTTCACTGATCGCTATTAGGTCACTCTCCCTGAGCCGTAAGCTTTATCATACCTCTGCTTAAAGCTATGTATGGATCCTGCCTCCACTACATCACTTCCCAAACTATTCCACTTACTGACTACTCTGTGGCTGAAGAAATACTTCCTAACATCCCTGTGATTCATCTGTGTCTTCAGCTTCCAACTGTGTGTGTGTGTGTGTGTGTGTGTGTGTGTGTGTGTGTGTGTGTGTGTGTGTGTGTGTGTGTGTGTGTGTGTGTGTGTGTGTGTGTGTGTGCGTATGTGGCTCAACAATCAATATTTGCACCAATAACTCATTACAGTTGTGACCGGGTGTGGAAGTGTGAATTGCTCATTACTCTATAATTTGTTCATGATTGTAGCCATGTATAAACGTAAGTAACCATTCTTACAGAATTTATTACCTTTGTAACTTGTGAGTTCATTACCTTTGTACCTAGTTCAGCTATCAAAACTTTGGGGGCCCAGTCCCTGGACCCATTACGTACCTCTGTAATCTGTAAATACCTTTGTAACTTGTCATGATTGTGACCAGACCTACCTGGAGTTCATTACCTTTGTAAATTGTGAGTTCATTACCTTTGTAAATTGTGAGTTCATTACCTCTGTAACTTGCTCAGCCACCAAAACTTTGGAGTCCAGTCCCTGGACCAATTATGTACCTCTGTAATCTTTTGACTACCGCCCACAGGATGGGTATGGGGTGACTACCGCCCACAGGATGGGTATGGGGTGACTACCGCCCACAGGATGGGTATGGGGTGACTACCGCCCACAGGATGGGTATGGGGTGACTACCGCCCACAGGATGGGTATGGGGTGACTACCGCCCACAGGATGGGTATGGGGTGACTACCGCCCACAGGATGGGTATGGGGTGCATAATAAACATATTAAACTAACTCTCATGCACACACACACATCTTCCGGATCTAAATCCTATACCACTCAAAATTTCCTTCATTCCGTTCTTCCAACCTTTCCAGAGATGACATCTATCCTTTCTTCTTTCCATCCGTGGAAGATTTAAACACCATCTTAATCATTCTATTTTCTTCCACTTCTCTAAAAGCACTAATTAGCTCAGCAACTCCTACTCAGCCCTCTGAAATTATACCTTTGTGCTGGAGCAGACGTTCCTAGAAGGTGAGACTAGGTGGGTGTGTACTGCAAGAGTGGAAGTCCAATAAAGTACCTGAATAATGTGGTGGTACAGTAAGAGTGGTAGTGTAATAAAGTACCTGAACAGTGTGGGCGTGGGTGGGTGGTGGTTGATGCTGGAGAGCGTGGAGATGCAGTTGACCATCTTGTAAAGTTATTCTGGAGTAGCGGAGGACATCGTGGTCTTGCTGGACACCCAGCACCAGGCCAGCCTCCACCAGCCTCTTGACAGCCTTACTCATCCCACGAAGATGATCAACCTGTGGACAGTGTCACCATCATTATCACTTTGGTAGTGTCATAACCATTACCATCCATAAACAGTGTCAGTACTTTTATCACCTTCGCAGAGTCAGTACCATTACCACCTGTCTACACAATTATCACTTACACAATGTCAGAACCATTATCACCATTATACCTGGAGGGTGTTCTGGAGATTAACGCCTCTGCAACCTGGTCTATGACCAGGTCTCGCAGTGGAACAAGGCCTGATCAACCAGGTTGTTACTGCTGGACCCAAGCAATCCAACATATGAGCCAGAGTCTGGCTGGTCAGGTACTGACTTGAGGTACCCATCCAGCTACCTGTAGAAGACAGCCAGGGGTCTGTTGGTAATCCCCCTTATGAACACGTATTGTGTTGTCTCTTACTGCTTTTCACTGGAGGGAATGTAGCACTTTTCACTGGGGGAGAGATGTTGCACTCTTTTGCTTTCATAGGGAGTGATTTCCACATGTAAATTTGGGATTAGTCCCTCTAGGATTTTTCAGGTGTAAATTATGATGCATCTTTCTCTCCTGTTTTCTAAGGAGTACAGATCAAGAGACTTCAACCAGTCCCAATAATTTAGGTGCTTTACTGTAATTATACATGCAGTAAAAGTTCTCTGTATATTCTCCTGGCCTCCAATATTGTCTGCCTTGAAAGAGGCCATTAGTATACAGCAGTACTGCAGCATTAGGTGTCGCACAGCTCAACTGCTAGCACCCTCAGCTCACACACTGAGGTCCCGGGATCGAATCCCTGGTACAGCTGGAAAACATCAGGACATGTTCCCCTGTTCACCCATCAATAAAATGGGTACCTGGGTGTTAGTTGACTGGTGTGGGCTGCATCCTGGGACACAATTGACCTAATTTGCCCAAAATGCTCAGCACAGCAAGTGGCTTTTTATGTTGTAGTATGTCACTGATGTCAGCTAGTTCTGTATACCTTGTACATGTACTTGTAGAAATAAATATATTATTATTATTATTATTATTATTATTATTATTATTATTATTATTATCATTATTATTATTATTATTATTATTATTATTATTATTATTATTATTATTATTATTATCATTATTATTATTATTATTATTATTATTATTATTATTATTATTATTATTATTATTGTTATTATAGGGAGACCAAGTGATATGAACACAATACATCTTTATTTCTTTTCTACTGCATACAAAATGTAGTTCACATGTAATAAAATATTGTTAACACAAAAGAAAGCCGCTACAACAAATCATTTGAAGTCACTGCCAATGGCCAGAGGTGAGGGCAACACAGGAAGATCCAGTAACCAGTCCAGGACTCATAACAACACAAGTGAGGGAAACATTACTACAAGGACATACACGAGTAGACTTACAACTTTCTGAAGTCATTAATATAATCACACAAATGCAGTATAATGTGATCCTTTATTGACTACGTTTACGCCGTGGCACACAGTGGATCCTTTATTGACTACGTTTCTCTAGTCACAAACAGAACTACCTGGGGTGGAAGGAACGCGAGTATTTATAGTCCGGCTGAGGTCAGGTGAAGAATGCTGCATCTGATGATGTACCGAGTTGGGTTGTAGAGTCTAAAAACTTGGGTAGCTTGGAAAGGAGACTGGACAAGTTTGTGAGCAGACCTTCTACAGTGTTCTTATGTGGGATAGCGATGAAGAAGTTTCTTGGCAAGTGGTTCAGCTATGTTATAGAAGCCACTATTCTGGTTGAAGTTGTCGGATATAGAAATAAGTGATGATTCCAGGATTCTTCGGTATTGGGTGTTGTCTTCTGTGGCGATAAGTCTTGAGTTTCTGTAGTTTATCAAGTGGTTGTGTGAATTACGGTGTTGTACGCAGGCATTCCTTGTGTCGTCAGACCTGCTTGCGTATTGGTGTTCTGAAATACGTGTTTGGAGGTCCCTTGATGTTTCGCCCACGTATAACTTGTTGCAGTCATTACAAGGGATTATGTATACCCCTGCAGAGGATGGAGGCTTGTCCTGCCTACTACTGGTGATGTCCTTGATGGTCGTGGTTGTGGAGGTAGATACTTGGAATGATGTTTTGGCAAAGATGTTGGAAACATGTTTGGCAATGGAGTTGGTGGGAAGGACTATGTATCTCTTCTCGGCAGTGTCTTCTCTGGGTGTGTTGAAGATGTTTAGTGCTCGCCGTCTGCAGTCTCTGATGAAGTGACGAGGATAGTGGAGTTTGGAAAATACCTGTTCAATTATAGTGCATTCTTCCTCAAGGAACTCGTTGCTGCAGATTCTGAGTGCACGCAGGAAGAAGCCTATAATTACACCACGTTTGGTTTTGGTGTCGTGGTGAGAGTAGAAGTGGAGAAGATCGTTTTGGTTGGTGGGTTTTCGATAGACTTTAAAACGAAGTTCGTGGTCAGCTTTGCAGAGTAGAACATCAAGGAAAGGAAGAGTGTTGTCGACCTCTTCTTCAAGTGTGAACTGGATTGAAGGCTCGACCTGGTTGAGCTTGTCTTGGAGAGCTTGAACGTTGAAGCGTTTAGGAGTTATGAGGAGAATGTCGTCAACATAACGGAGCCAGGTGACAGACGAAGGAATAATGGTGGAGAAACGTTCGGCTTCTAGATGTTCCATGTATAGGTTCGCTAGGACTGCACTGAGTGGCGAACCCATGGGTAGTCCAAAAGTCTGCTGAAAGAGGTGATTTTCAAAAGAGAAACACGTAAAGCCAACACATAGTTCAACCAGGTCGATGAAGTCGCTGGCTGGAATGGGAAGATCAAGTGAATCGTCAATTTTCTTGCGCAAGAGATCGATGGCTTGTTTAGTAGGTACTTTAGTGAATAGGGAAGTCACGTCAAGGCTGGAAAGTTTCTTGTTCCTGATGTTGATGTTGCGAATGCGATTGAGAAGATCACCTGAGTGTTTGAGATGTGCTGGACTGATAGTGCCCAAGAGTTTCGAGAGGTGTTTGGCGAGAATTCCTGAGAGCTTGTGGGGAGCACTGCCTATTCCCGAGGATATGGGCCTCAGTGGGATACCAGGCTTGTGAGTCTTTGGCAGGCCGTACATTCTGGCAGGTCTGGGGTTGCTGGGCATGGTGTGCAGAAGTTTCTTCCCTTGTTCTGAGCTCCTCAGAATGCGGCGAGTCCTTTGAAGAAAAGTTTTAGTAAGGTTGTCCACTTGGTTAGTTGTGAGAGGTTTGTAGGTATCTGGGTCATTAAGTAGATTGAGCATTTTGTTCCTGTAATCGTCAGTGTTCATGATGACAACACCACCTCCTTTATCAGCGGTGGTGACCCTGATGGTCGTGTCTTCTGCTAAACCTTTGAGTGCATTGATGTAACGTCGGGGTATGACTGGGGAGCTGCGTGTTGAGATGGCTGCTGAGATGATGCCTTGAAGATAGCCTTTTTGGAAGTCGGAGTCATTGTGTCTGTAGTTTTTGGCGATGAAATTGAGGTCTTGTTTTGGTTTCGTAATTCCTGTTGCGAATTTGAGGCCTAAGCTGAGGGCTTCAGTTTCTGTGGTTGACAGTGGACGAGATGAAAGATTTTGAATAATTTCAGGTCTTCCTAAACTTTTCCAATTACTATTATCGCAGAGTGTTTGTAGTTTCCTAGTAAGTCTGATCTTCTGTTGAACATTCGCTGTGGTAACTCTGGTGCGAATGATTTCGGCGGTGCGTCTGTTCATGTTGCCCCGGAGTGTTGTGCCTAGTGTTCTGGCTTGGAGAAAAGCTTCCTTTGTAGCATTGTTTAAGTCATCTGCACACTCTTCAAGGTAGGTCCGAGCTGTAGCGGAGAAAGGTGGTTTGATGTTGGCAATTTGAGGAGGAGTAGATCTTGGTAAGACCATTTCTTGGATACAGTCACGAAGAAAATTGTGTCTGTTGCGAAGTGAGTAAGCTTTTAGGAGAAGGTCCAGGTATTCTCTGTGTGAAGGATCCATTTCTACTGCAGTGTTTGACACGATGGAAATAAATGGTAGTAGGTACTAAAGTACCTACTAAACAAGCCATCGATCTCTTGCGCAAGAAAATTGACGATTCACTTGATCTTCCCATTCCAGCCAGCGACTTCATCGACCTGGTTGAACTATGTGTTGGCTTTACGTGTTTCTCTTTTGAAAATCACCTCTTTCAGCAGACTTTTGGACTACCCATGGGTTCGCCACTCAGTGCAGTCCTAGCGAACCTATACATGGAACATCTAGAAGCCGAACGTTTCTCCACCATTATTCCTTCGTCTGTCACCTGGCTCCGTTATGTTGACGACATTCTCCTCATAACTCCTAAACGCTTCAACGTTCAAGCTCTCCAAGACAAGCTCAACCAGGTCGAGCCTTCAATCCAGTTCACACTTGAAGAAGAGGTCGACAACACTCTTCCTTTCCTTGATGTTCTACTCTGCAAAGCTGACCACGAACTTCGTTTTAAAGTCTATCGAAAACCCACCAACCAAAACGATCTTCTCCACTTCTACTCTCACCACGACACCAAAACCAAACGTGGTGTAATTATAGGCTTCTTCCTGCGTGCACTCAGAATCTGCAGCAACGAGTTCCTTGAGGAAGAATGCACTATAATTGAACAGGTATTTTCCAAACTCCACTATCCTCGTCACTTCATCAGAGACTGCAGACGGCGAGCACTAAACATCTTCAACACACCCAGAGAAGACACTGCCGAGAAGAGATACATAGTCCTTCCCACCAACTCCATTGCCAAACATGTTTCCAACATCTTTGCCAAAACATCATTCCAAGTATCTACCTCCACAACCACGACCATCAAGGACATCACCAGTAGTAGGCAGGACAAGCCTCCATCCTCTGCAGGGGTATACATAATCCCTTGTAATGACTGCAACAAGTTATACGTGGGCGAAACATCAAGGGACCTCCAAACACGTATTTCAGAACACCAATACGCAAGCAGGTCTGACGACACAAGGAATGCCTGCGTACAACACCGTAATTCACACAACCACTTGATAAACTACAGAAACTCAAGACTTATCGCCACAGAAGACAACACCCAATACCGAAGAATCCTGGAATCATCACTTATTTCTATATCCGACAACTTCAACCAGAATAGTGGCTTCTATAACATAGCTGAACCACTTGCCAAGAAACTTCTTCATCGCTATCCCACATAAGAACACTGTAGAAGGTCTGCTCACAAACTTGTCCAGTCTCCTTTCCAAGCTACCCAAGTTTTTAGACTCTACAACCCAACTCGGTACATCATCAGATGCAGCATTCTTCACCTGACCTCAGCCGGACTATAAATACTCGCGTTCCTTCCACCCCAGGTAGTTCTGTTTGTGACTTGAAAAAGCCCACTGTGTGGGCGAAACGTAGTCAATAAAGGATCACATTATACTGCATTTGTGTTTATATTGCCATTGTGTCGGTATTTTATACCATTTATTTCCATCTAATAGGACTCGTACTACCACCTCCTACCCCGCTGCCACTGAAGTGATACTCCACAACATTCACCCATCACCTACTATTCACCCAAAGAAACAACCAATGGACAATGGTCAGAGCAATAAAAGAAGATCCAGTAACCAGCTAAGGACTCCTAACATCAGAGGTGAGAGCAGTAATAACACGAGGAAAACTTGTGGTACTGGCAGCCAGGACACAACCCTCATCACCCACCGGCACCACCACAACACACTACAGACAACAACAAACATGGCCGTCGCCACAGTCCAAGATAACTCCTTCCCAATATTTGATGTCAAGAAGATCACCGACCCAGAAATAGCTAAACTCCTTACGATTCAGAACCAAACGATCACCAAACTAACTCAAGAAATGCAGGAACTAAAAGCTACCAATGCAGATTACCTCACCAAGATCACTGCTCTTGAACATAAACTAGACACTCGGGAAGAACAAAGCAACACCCACACCCAGTCCCTAGACACCATCAACACTCTAAAAGACCAAGTCACCCTACTTACTACCAACATTATAGAGGAAAGATCAAGAGTGGACCAACAACTTGCCAATGTCATAACCAACTTCCAAGACCATAATGACCAACAACAGCTATCTGACGCTGTTGTAGTTAACAGCAAACATCTCCCACCCACAGTCACCCAAGAGACCTGCATGGACACCACCCTACAGCAAATCAAGGACCACCTTCGCCTTAATATACGTAGTGATGACCTAAAGGATTGCAAACTGATGGGCTACCAAGCGGGTAAAAAAACAGTGCTGTTAAAATTCCAAACTAGCCTACAAAGAAACAACCTACTAAAAACATCTATTTCTATGAAATCTGATGTTTACGTCAATAAGTGCCTTACCAAAACAAGACAAAACCTTTATCGGCTAAGAAAATTACGCTATGCCCAAAAAATCCACCAGTGCTTTGTGAGGGATGGAAAAATCGCAGTTAGGAAACAGCCCACTGGGAAGAGATACTTCATCTCTACAGAACATGACCTTAAAACATTCCTAAGTGAGGCTGGACTAACAGAATCAGAGTAAAGTGCAGATAATACCCACAGTCCACAGTTAGTGCTATATTGTCATAAATTTGTGCCCCCCTAAAATTCTAATACCCCAACTACTTTTGATTGTCATTGTTGTATTCAACGACCATTCTACCTCATAGTCTTAATTGTGTTTAATATCTACAGAATCTATCTCCTTTTTTACAACTTACCACATCACTGTTCCATCTTATTTTATTATAAACTAGCCATAACTTGTCCTCAATAATTCTACCTCACTAAGAAATACTCAATTGCCCAATTTTATTCTAAAATCCCTACTATTGCCCAATTTTGTTTTAAACTATATTGACCAAACTGCTTTTATTGACCATTTTTATTCTATATGGCGCTGTATAGCCCTTGTGGCTTAGCGCTTCTTTTTTATTATAATAATAATAATTTATTCTTTACTTTTTTAAACTAGTATTTTCAACTACAACTTTTATATTATCCTGTCTACCATCTTACTAGCATATTATAACCAAGTCATTGCCATTTTTATTTTTATCATTTTTTTTATTATTCTTTTGCTACCTTAACTTGTGTATTTTATCTTGTCAATTTAAATCTAGTTATCCTCTAATTCTTGTAAACAACTTATATAAGACCTTAGTGCAATTACAATTGAGAGTCTTGTGCCTTTTTTATATTATTAGATTAAACTCAGTTGTACTATAGCTCATTCTTGCTCAATACATAGTCAATACCAAATTCACTATATTAGACCATAGTGCAATTACTAGTGAGAGACTAGTGCTATTTTTAATTTGTATTTTTATATTATTAGATTAAACCTAGTTGTACTATAGCTCATTCTAGCTCAAAACATAGACTCCACAAAAGTCATTATATTAGACCTTAGTGCAATTACAAGTGAGAGTCTTCTATTTTTAATTTGTATTTTTATATTATTAGTTTATACCTAGTTGTACTTTAGTTCATTCCAGCACAACACATAGACAACATCGACTTCATTATGTGTATTAGTGACTATACTCTATATGACCAAAACACTCTAGCTATATACTTGCCCAAACTTCCCACAACTACAGATATCAGTACTAGAACTCAACACACAACTCAGGATATAAATAACCATAATTTAAACCTAGAAGATGATTGATCACGTTGACCCTGATCTAAACCTCCATAATCTGACACCCAATCAAAACCTATTGGAAAGTAACTGCCTTTATTACACAGCATTACAAGCCAGCACTATCCTAAACAATGCTAAAAGTCTATCAGTACTTAACTACAACATCAGGTCCTTAAGCAAACACTATGATGACCTCCTGGCACTCCTTGAATCACTAAAGACACCCTTCTCCTGCATTATTCTTACTGAGACCTGGCTTAGGCAGGACACAATAGATATCTACCATCTACCAGGATACACAGCAATTCACAACTGCAGACCAAACCAAGTTGGGGGTGTATTGCAATCTATTACTCTAACCAGTTATCTTGTATTAGCACCACTTGCTTTAGTGATGAATATGGGGAATACATATTTGCTAATTTTACTGTAAAAAACCTTAAGACACCTATAACAATCGGTGCCATTTACCAGATACCTCACACAAACATCCCAAATTTCAGTAAGAAATTAAAGTCACTAATAACAAACAGACAAATGAATAAGCACCACCTTCTCTTAGCTGGAGACTTCAACATCAACCTTGGCATACTAGATGATCAGCCTGTAACTGATTTCATCAACAATATGAACAACACACTTCTCATACCAACAATAACTAAACCAACCAGGCTCACTGAGACAAGTGCAACCATAATAGACCACATATGGACCAATATACTAGCCCCCTTTAAATCAGGGATAATCACAGATAGCACTACAGACCACTACCCTACCTTCCTCCTGACAAGCATTAGTAAACCACCACTTGAATACAACAAAGTCTCATTTAGACTCCATGACGAGGCCTCAATAAGGAAGTTCACAGCTGACCTAGAGACCGTTGACTGGCCTACAGAATTCTCCAAGGCCAATGGTATTGATGACTGGACAGACATTTTTCTTAACAAATTACTTAGACTATACAACAAACATTGTCCTATAAAAACGAAACAGATCACAAACAAACGGCTTGGTTGCCCATGGCTAACCAGCACCATTCTGAAATCCATTGACAAGAAACACCAATATGAAAAGCAATATAGACAGGGCTTAATACACAAAGATATTCTTAAACACTATTCATCAGTTCTCACCAAAGTAATAAAGAAAGCCAAACAACTATACTACTCCAGTAGATTCACAGACACTAGAGGAGATATAAAAAACACCTGGAAAACACTCTCTCAGATTCTAAGGACCCACAAACTGAAAAAAAAACAAGAATATTGTCCTAACTAAACCTAATGAAACACCACTACTTCCCACTGACACAGCTAACAAGATAAACGACTTCTTCTCAACCATAGGATTTAATCTTGCCAATAAAATCCCACATACCAATGCCCATGCCAGGGACTACCTAGATGGGAATTTCCCAAATTCCTTCTATCTTGCACCAACTGAGCCCACGGAAGTCACCGAGATTATAAAGTCACTTAAAAATAACTCAGGGAATCTGTCTCATGTCCCACCATTACTGTACAAGCGAGTGGCCCATGTCCTTTCGCAAACTATTTCATTACTTTTTAACAAGTCACTAGAAACTAGCACCTTCCCGAAACTACTAAAGACAACAAGGGTTACACCAATACATAAAGGTGGTGATCCTACAGACTTAAACAACTATAGGCCAATATCAAACTTACCATTGCTATCCAAAATCTTTGAGAAACTCGTGCACGGGAGACTATATTCATTTATAACTCAACCCCTGCCAATTTGGATTCAGGAAAAATAAAAGCACTAATGATGCAATCATAAAAATGCTGCATCTGCTTTACACAGCATTGGAAAATAAGGAATATCCACTAGGAATTTTTATTGACCTAAGAAAAGCTTTTGACACAGTAGACCACGACATCCTACTCCACAAACTTGACCATTACGGTATAAGAGGCCATGCGCTTGCTTATTTCAAATCTTACCTTACTAATAGGTATCAGTATGTCACCATTAAAGAAACAGCATCAACAACACGGCCACTTGATACTGGAGTTCCACAGGGAAATGTACTTGGTCCCCTGCTCTTCCTCATATACATCAATGATCTTCCAAACGTATCCCAACACCTGAGACCCATTCTCTTTGCTGACAACACGACTTATGTCATCTCTCACCCTAATCTTGCCACCCTCAACACCATTGTTAACGAGGAGCTGATCAAAATATCGACTTGGATGTCAGCCAATAAACTTACGCTTAACACTGACAAAACCTACTATATTATGTTTGGTAGCAGAGCAGGAGATGCACAAATTAACATTAAGATCGACAACACTCTAATTACCAGACATAATGATGGCAAATTCCTAGGCCTATACCTTGACAACAACCTGAATTTCAGCACCCATATCCAACACATAACCAAAAAAGTATCCAAAACGGTTGGGATCCTCTCCAAGATACGTTACTACGTGCTACAAAATGCCCTTCTCACACTATACCACTCACTTATTTATCCATACCTCACCTATGCTATTTGTGCTTGGGGATCAACTGCAGCAACACACCTAAAGCCAATAATAACCCAACAAAAAGCTGCAGTAAGAATAATCACTAAATCCTATCCCTGGCAACACCCCCCCCCCACTCTTCATAGATCTAAACTTACTCCCTGTTCAGTACATCCGCACTTACTACTGTGCAATCTACATCTACAGGACCTTAAATTCCAGTATCAACCTTGACCTAAAATGCTTTCTTGATAGTTGTGACAGAACCCACAGGCATAACACCATACACAAACATCTCTACGACATTCCCCGTGTCCAATTAAACCTTTACAAAAAATCAATTTATGTCAAAGGCCCTAAAATCTGGAACACCCTACCTGAGAACACTAGAACTGCAGACACTTTCATCACCTTCAAAACTGCCATTAGAAAACATCTTATCTCCCTGATACACCCCATCAACTAACTACACGAATACCACCTGGTGGTTCACACTTACACTCACTCACCCATTTGACCATAAACAGAAACATTAATCTCAATCTTAAAATAATGAATCCTGTGATACTCCAATACTGAAACTATGTACTGTGCCAAAACAAAAGCATTCACATTGCTAAACTCACAAACTAGTATTTAGTCACTTAGCCATAATACCAACTTACCTCATAATTTGTAATATTTTAAAATTAAGAATTAAACTAAGTATGCCCGAAATGCCTAGCCATGCTAGGTGTTCTAGTGGTACACTCTGTAATCATTATTTTACTACATGTAAACCACACAATAACCAAATTCTGTAAACTCAGCATTGTAATCCTTATGGAGAATAAACTTTGAATTGAATTGAATTGATGCAGTTATAGTTAAAAGCCTCCCCCTCCCAGCAACTATAACCCAAGATACACGTAAGCAAACCACCCAACGATTAAATAAAAAGAGTGTAAACTGATGGGTTATCAAACAGAGGAAAAGTCATTGCTTTTGAAGTTAAACTCTAGCTCACGGAGAAAAGACTTATTAAAAACATCTATATCTATCAGAACTGGTGTACATGTCAATAAGTGCCTGACAAAAACAAGACAAGAACCTTTATAAACTAAGAAAACAATGCCATGATCAAAAAATCCATCAGTGCTTTGTGAGGGACGGGAAAGAACCCACAGGAAAAAGCTATTTCATTTCTACTGAACATGAACTGAAAAAATTAGCAAGTGTTGCTCGCCTGAGTCAGAATAAAATGCAGTTTAGACCCACTATCCACGAGCTGTGTTATGAAACTCTGTAACCATACAGTGGAACCCCAGATTTTACACTTAATCCATTCCAGAAGGTCGGTCTAAATCCGAAATGTACGAGAAACGAAGTAATATTTCCCACGAGAAACAATGTAAATACAATTAATCCATTCCAGACACCCAAAAATATTAACGAAAAATATATTTTTTAAAAAATAACTATAGTTTTACATGCAGAAAACAATGAGAAATAAGTATAAAGCGCTAATGAAATAGATATATAAACATTTTAATCACTATTACATACCTTTATTGAAGATGCTTGATGGCATATGGGAGAAGGTGAGGAGGGGAGAGGGAGGAGAGCTTATTGTCTGGAAGGAGAATCCCCTTCCATCAGGATTTCAAGTATCAAAGCCCTATCTGGGGTTGCTTCCCCCTTTGTCTTTTACTGGCACTGGACACCTGTTGCACTAAAAATCTGCCCAGAGAGCTATAATTCTGGTGTCTCTTTAAGATTTGCCTAAAATGAGACAAGGAATTGTCGCTTAACATGTTGCAGATACGGCTTGTAACAGCTTGGTCAGGGTGATATTTTTCCACAAAAGTTTGCACTTCATTCCTCTTTACATAAATGTCCTTATTCACTGAGCAAGGCACCTTCTTCCCTCTCTCTTCCTCCTCCTCTGAAGCTGTGATCTGTTGCTATTCCAGATGAAGGTCTTGCAGCTCTTCAGTGGTTAGCTCGTCCATGTGGTCCTTCCCCAACTCTTCCACATCCTGGCCACTCACCTCCATCCCCATGGATATCCCCAAAGACACAATAGATTCCACAACAGGCGTGGCTTATTTCACAGTCGCACCCAATAGTTGAGTGATGTAATGCTCACTCGACCAGTGACAGAGCAAGACTGAGATACGTACGCCTGAGTGGTAGCACCCCAGGTGGGCGGATGCATCTGATACGTACAATTTGCGGGTGGAGGTGTGAAATCCGGACCAAAATTCTGCCCAAAAAAGTGGTCTAAATCCAAAACATACGATATTCGGTGCATACGAAATCTGCAGTTCCACTGTATTTTCTTTGCATTATAGTACACACAATTATTCTCTAAAACCTAGCATTCTTCTTTCAACTACTGTGGAACCTCGACTTACGAGTGCCCAAATATACAAGTTTTTCGAGATACGAGCCATCACTCGGTCGATTGTTTGTTCTGAGTTACGAGCCAAAATCCTAATTACAAGAGAGGTTCCCACTCAAGGGAGGTTCCTTGATGTTGTTCAGGGGTTCTTGATCTAGGGAATTGGATCTGTGCTCCAGTTCCCTAAATTAAGCCTGAATACCTTCCAACCCCTCCCCCCACAGATGCTGTATAATCCTACAGGTTTAGCACTTCCCCATTATAATAATAATGAGTGAGCTTTGGAATGCTGCCACTGGTGCAGTGAATGCCACAACATCCACTCAGCAGTGCATGTGTTCACCTCACCATGGAAGCATTTCTCTTGTGTTTTGTGCAGTTATTTTGCCAAATTTCTTTTTCAAACCTTGGGCCCTAGTAAAGTACAGTGGAACCCCAGATGACGTAATTAATCCAGAGAGAGTGTCTTATCCCGAATCTGACTTATTCCAAATTAATTTTCCTCATAAGAAATAAAGTGAACCCCCAGTTATTGGCCACTTCTCTTATCGGTCAACTTGGTGATCAGCCGGTTTTTCGACGTCTGGTTATCGGCCATTTGGGACACATCTGTTCACTGGCTTGGACCTTGCCAGTCTGGCTTTGTCTCTCGATATGTGAGGAACCTTCTACTCATACATCCAAACATTTTGCTTGTTTTCCATTGTTTTTAGTGGCATTTTAGCAGTGCAACTGTGAAATAAGTAACCCAAGGCTACAAAGAAAGTTCCTGTGGTAAAGAAAGTGAGAAACACCATGGAATTTAAGCGTGAAGTGTAGCAGATGTGCAGGGAGTGTAGCAGGCATGCAGGGAATGTAGCAGGCATGCAGGAAATGTAGCAGACATGCAGGGAATGTAGCAGACATGCAGGGAGTGTAGCAGATATGCAGAGGGTGTTGCAGGCATGTAGGAGGCGAGAGGAAGGCGAGTTTATTATGCTTCAATATGATGCTAATATAATCTCAACGGCTTAATTTATCTATCACAGTTCATCTAATATGACATAATAAAATATTAATAACAAAGAAACATGATATATACTCTAGAATGAATAAAATATGTCATAATATATGTGAGGAATAAGTGGTGGTGGTATTATTGTTCGGTTTATAAGGGCCACCGAGAGAAGCCGTACATATTAGTGGTGGCGGAGGCGGCAGCAGAACCCACCACCACTATTCACACTTGAACAATGTATGTAATTTATAAATAAGAAATATTTACATTTTAATTTATAACTAAGAAATATTTACATTTTAATTTATAAATAAGAAATATTTACATTTTAATTTATAAATAAGAAATATTTACATTTTAATTTATTAATAAGAAAAATTTGCACTTGGAGGAGATCGCCTCTATTTACTTATGGTCTTGAGGTGGTTTTTGCTAGACCACATAAATGCTTGAGTGCCCATGTCAGTCCTCTGTGCCGCACTCCACTCATCTTACGAATGTGTCTCCTGTGTGCCTACCTGCCTGCTACAAGCAAATATCCAAGTGGTTGACACGGGCTTAGCAAGCACATTCAAGCAGGCTTGAAAGCAGCACTCCAAGCTAGCCAGAACAAGCTAAGGCAGCCTGCAGGTACAGCTGTCCTGACCCCCAGCATGTCTACGTATACATTCTACAGTGCTGCTGGCATACCAGTGTTTCCTGTAGTGGCTTAGTTAAGAACAATTTAATGAGCATTGCAGTACTGACTTTTTAAGTGGGACATGCCAGAGGTTCACCTATAAACATAGTAAGTTTGTGCTGATTTGCTTGTGCACAGAGTGAACATTCGTCTATCATACGTGTGATAGAAGTGTTAAGTGCTGCAGGTTTGTTGTAACTATTTGCACGAGTGGATTTCACTGAATTAGGACATTGTGTGACCATAGTAGGCTTAAAATGAATGAGGAATGTCTAGCCTCATGGGTGACCTTGAAAATGGCACTATAAGACCCGCATACCACTTACACCCATACTGCGTGTGTCTAGTGAGGTGAATGTCCTCAACTTTCCTATTCACCGGTATCCCTTAACTCGTCGCCATTATCTACGTATGGGATAAGGGCGAGTTTAGCTGATCAAGGCTAAACAGCACTCCAAGTCAGCCAGTGAAGGCCAAGTTACACTGCAGTTACATCTGTTCTGAATCGCAGCATGCCTTTGTGAACGTTCTACAGTGTTCCGGCCGTACCATTGTTTTTCCTGCATTGAGAAAGTGTGGGTTGATAAGCCAGATGCTTTAAAGAGTGAGTAATGTCAGGCAGAGTGGAGTAGTGTTTGGTCTCTACCACCATCACCCACATATCTCTCCATGCTTGTACATTGTAAACCACCGTTCACACACCAGATGAAGAAAGAAGATATTCTGAGCGCTGACGACAAAGCCCCAGGCTCTGTCAGCCGTCGGAGAGCGCACATTCATCCCTCAGAAGTCGATTGTCAAGATACTGTGTAACTACGTCAATTTTCTTTCACCGCTACAATAAGATTATTTCTGACTTCCACAACAGCGTTTCACTTTATAGACAGTTAATTGTCATTTGTAAGCCTGTATTAAGACTTTAAAAGGCTCAGAGTGTACTTCAGTGTAGTGATTCCTTACATTTGATAAATCAGTGTAATACATGCTCTGCTCAGTGTAACTGAACTATTAAATACGGTTACATAATTAAGTTGTTTGTCCTAGTGTCATTGCTGTGTTTTCTAATACATTTTCTCGTTCAGACTGAAACTTTACTGCTAAATTCCCAGTAATATTTCAAATTGCAGTGTTGATCTGTGGTGTGAGGGTGTAACTTATGCTTTGTATTTTTACTGTGAACAAGCTTACTCCTGCATAATGTTCAGTTTCATGAATACTTTCTCTTGAGTAATTCGGTTACCTTTAAACTGTGTTAAGCAAGAGTCAGCCTGTTAACATCTATGTTCCTTGCCATCTCATCTAGTGGGTTTAGCGCCTAGTTAAAATTGTAATAGTAACAATTTGCAATCATTATACTTCTAGTTATACATTGTGTAAATTGTTTTAGACTATTTGATCAACTGGATTGTAGTGTTTAACTTCTGACACACCAAGTTAATGACTGCAGACTCGCACTGACACATAATAAACACATTAACCTAAAACACTGGTAACTCTCCAGAAGCTGGGCCTAGTGTGTGTGACCTTGAGAAGTTGAGAGTGTTTATTACGACCAGCGGTGTACCACTCTCACCTATATTTACATCAACACAGGTGTATTCTAAGTGACAAAGTGTGCACTTGGTGAACTTGGTAACACTTGTCATACATAGTAACGCGTGTGTAAGTGAGATTGTTTGGGTACTGGTTCATCTATCTACAGCTGCACACTTATGCTTGCATACATGTATAACATAGCAACGTGTGAGTTACCCAGGATGGACCAAGGAAGTCCGCCAGAGTGATTTATCTCATTGTCATTGTAACATTACCTAGTTACCGTGCTTTTTTTTCTAAAGTAATATTGTTTACAATGTATGGTTGGGGTAAGAGGTTGTCTTCAGCATTCATTGTGATGTCCGCTGTATTATTATTTCAGTGAGGTATATTAGGTGGCAGTAGCCTGAACTAACTCAAGTGGAAGTTATCATTGAATTTGAACCTCATGTTTAATGTGATATATGTCAAAATTCTAATTTTATGCTCAATATTACCTACTTTGTCTCTCTCTCTCTCTCTCTGTCTCTCTCTCTCTCTCTCTCTTCATCTTTGTAATTTGTAATAAGGTGTAAGACCTCGCTTGTACCATCCATTATATGTACCATGTTGAAAATACTATATATTATCCTGAAATACAGTATATGCAAATTGATGACCTATATTGTATTTAATAAAAATTCTGTTACAAAAAATGGGAAGCTGTACCTGCGCAGAAGAGATTCACCACTTTTTTTTTTTTTAATTGAATCAACACAAACGTTAGTGAATAATCGGAAGAATTTTCGTGCTATAGAGGTTATATTGGGCTGACACCTCTCAAATAGGAGCCGAAATTGTTGGATGTGCATTCCTGCATAACGGGAGATATCAGGCGACTGTACAAGACAGCTCCAGGAACCTCAGATAAGTCTGTGATGTTTTAACTCTGGCCAGTGTTATTTTCATGTATAGACTGAGGTTTTCTGAGTATGATACACCTTGATCTCCAGTCAAATGGGTTGAATGAGTTTTAGATAGCTACAGGAACCTCAGATAAGCTATCTAGATTTGTGTTATAATTCTGGCCAGCATTATTTTCATAAATTTGGTTAGAGTGAGGTTTTTGAGTATGATGCATCTTAATCTCCAGTCAAATTGGTGAGTGATATTAAGATATATTCTCCTTCTGTCATGTAAATGTGTATGTGTAATCATTTATTAATTATAATATACAGTCCACAAATTTATATATTTACCAGAATTCCTGGTGATGCATATTTCATTTGTAATTAATAGGTCTACAGCAACTTGTGGATATGACATTTGTAGGTATCGAAGGGGGACATATTTTGCAACCTAGGTGTCTCAAATTCCTACTTGTCTATGTAACTCTGATAAATAATAATTATCTTTGTTATTTACTGGTATGTACATTATGAGTTACATACAGATAAATGCAATTTTCCACATTTAATTTGCGTGTTGGTCCTTCTTGAACCGGAGGTAATTAGTGAAGTCATTAATTAGTTAATTACTTAATAATTATATGTGAAATGACAGAAGGAGGTGGATCTTAAATTCACAAATTTACTTAATGTGTAGTGGATTATAATTATTACAATATTAATTTGAATAAGATAAGTGTGGCTAAAGATTATATTAATGTGTATAATATTAATTTTGCTATGCCAAATTCTGGCAAGGATTTATATTAATTTATACAATATTAATTTTGATAAACCAAGTCTGGCTAAAGGTTTGTTTTAATGTACATTTAAAATTTATATTATAATTTTCTTACATGTAATTGCTAAGCTCAAGTGTAGCTAACATTATTAATGTGCATTTAAAATTTATATTATAATTTTCTTACATGTAATTGCTAAGCTCAAGTAGCTAGGTTTTATTCAAAGGTAAGTTGTATCAGTGTTGTAAGTTGTAATCAGTGTTATTAATTAAGTTGAATTTAATACATTGCATCATGGCTGAAAATGAGGAAATTAATATAGAAGACAAACATATGGAATATAGAGCAAAGAAAGCATCATTGCAGGCTAGAAAAGGTCATGTAACCAAGGCATATAATAAATGTTTGGAATTAATGAATCAAGAAACTGTGAATGCTGATTATTTAAGTCTGTTCACTGTTTCAGTAGGTGTGAGTAGGGGTTCATCTGATTTTGTTAGTTTGATTGTTTTGTTTTTTGATATCTTTTTAGTTCCAAGAATTTCAGATAGAGTTTTCCAGGTTTTTTTCATATCACCTTTGATGTTATATAATTTATTTTCATAATACAATTTTTTAGACAGTAGTTTGTTGGATTAAGTATTGGTAGATAAAAGACTGTTGAGTAGACTTCAGGATGTACATGTTTATAGAGGGGCCACAGATATATCAGATCACTTTCTAGTTGTAGCTACACTGAGAGTAAAAGATAGATGGGATACAAGGAGAATAGAAGCATCAGGGAAGAGAGAGGTGAAGGTTTATAAACTAAAAGAGGAGGCAGTTAGGGTAAGATATAAACAGCTATTGGAGGATAGATGGGCTAATGAGAGCATAGGCAATGGGGTCGAAGAGGTATGGGGTAGGTTTAAAAATGTAGTGTTAGAGTGTTCAGCAGAAGTTTGTGGTTACAGGAAAGTGGGTGCAGGAGGGAAGAGGAGCGATTGGTGGAATGATGATGTAAAGAAAGTAGTAAGGGAGAAAAAGTTAGCATATGAGAAGTTTTTACAAAGTAGAAGTGATGCAAGGAGGGAAGAGTAGATGGAGAAAAAGAGAGAGGTTAAGAGAGTGGTGAAGCAATGTAAAAAGAGAGCAAATGAGAGAGTGGGTGAGATGTTAATAACAAATTTTGTTGAAAATAAGAAAAAGTTTTGGAGTGAGATTAACAAGTTAAGGAAGCCTAGAGAACAAATGGATTTGTCAGTTAAAAATAGGAGAGGAGAGTTATTAAATGGAGAGTTAGAGGTATTGGGAAGATGGAGGGAATATTTTGAGGAATTGTTAAATGTTGATGAAGATAGGGAAGGTGTGATTTCGTGTATAGGGCAAGGAGGAATAACATCTTGTAGGAGTGAGGAAGAGCCAGTTGTGAGTGTGGGGGAAGTTCGTGAGGCAGTAGGTAAAATGAAAGGGGGTAAGGCAGCCGAGATTGATGGGATAAAGATAGAAATGTTAAAAGCAGGTGGGGATATAGTTTTGGAGTGGTTGGTGCAATTATTTAATAAATGTATGGAAGAGGGTAAGGTACCTAGGGATTGGCAAAGAGCATGCATAGTTTCTTTGTATAAAGGCAAAGGGGACAAAAGAGAGTGAAAAAAAATTATAGGGGGATAAGTCTGTTGAGTATACCTGGTAAAGTGTATGGTAGAGTTATTATTGAAAGAATTAAGAGTAAGACGGAGAATAGGATAGCAGATGAACCAGGTGTGGACCAGGTGTTTACAGTGAAACATATAAGTGAGCAGTATTTAGATAAGGCTAAAGAGGTTTTTGTGGCATTTATGGATTTGGAAAAGGCATATGAAAGGGTGGATACGGGGGCAATGTGGCAGATGATGCAGGTGTAGGAGGTAGGTTACTGAAAGCAGTGAAGAGTTTTTACGAGGATAGTGAGGCTCAAGTTAGAGTATATAGGAAAGAGGGAGATTATTTCCCAGTAAAAGTAGGCCTTTGACAAGGATGTGTGATGTCACCGTGGTTGTTTAATATATTTATAGATGGGGTAGTAAGAGAGGTAAATGAGAGGGTCTTGGCTAGAGGCATGGAGTTAAAAGATAAAGAATCACACATAAAGAGGGAGTTGTCACAGTTGCTCTTTGCTGATGACACTGTGCTCTTGGGAGATTCTGAAGAGAAGTTGCAGAGGTTGGTGGATGAATTTGGTAGGGTACCTGGAGTTTACCTGGAGAGAGTTTCGGGGGTCAACGCCCCCGCGGCCCGGTCTGTGACCAGGCCTCCTGGTGGATCAGCCCCTGATCAACCAGGCTGTTGCTGCTGGCTGCACGCAAACCAACGTACGAGCCACAGCCCGGCTGATCAGGAACTGACTTTAGGTGCTTGTCCAGCGCCAGCTTGAAGACTGCCAGGGGTCTGTTGGTAATCCCCCTTATGTGTGCTGGAAGGCAGTTGAACAGTCTCGGGCCCCTGACACTTATTGTATGGTCTCTTAACGTGCTAGTGACACCCCTGCTTTTCATTGGGGGGATGCAAAAGAAAAAAATTAAACGTGAATACAGGAAAGAGTAAGGTTATGAGGATAACAAAAAGATTAGGTGATGAAAGATTGGATATCAGATTGGAGGGAGAAAGTATGGAGGAGGTGAATGTATTCAGATATTTGGGAGTGGACGTGTCAGCGGATGGGTCTATGAAAGATGAGGTGAATCATAAAATTGATGAGGGGAAAAGGGTGAGTGGTGCACTTAGGAGTCTGTGGAGACAAAGAGCTTTGTCCATTGAGGCAAAGAGGGGAATGTATGAGAGTACAGTTTTACCAATGCTCTTATATGGGTGTGAAGCATGGGTGATGAATGTTGCAGCGAGAAGGCTGGAGGCAGTGGAGATGTCATGTCTGAGGGCAATGTGTGGTGTGAATATAATGCAGAGAATTCGTAGTTTGGAAGTTAGGAGGAGGTGTGGGATTATCAAAACTGTTGTTCAGAGGGCTGAGGAAGGGTTGTTGAGGTGGTTCAGACATGTAGAGAGAATGGAGCGAAACAGAATGACTTCAAGAGTGTATCAGTCTGTAGTGGAAGGAAGGCGGAGTAGGGGTCGGCCTAGGAAAGGTTGGAGGGAGGGGGTAAATGAGGTTTTGTGTGCGAGGGGCTTGGACTTCCAGCGGGCATGCGTGAGTGTGTTTGATAGGAGTGAATGGAGACAAATGGTTTTTAATACTTGACGTGCTGTTGGAGTGTGAGCAAAGTAACCGGTGGCCTGGTGGCCTGGTGGCTAAAGCTCCCGCTTCACACACGGAGGTCCCGGGGTCGATTCCCGGCGGGGGGAAACATTTCGACACGTTTCCTTACACCTGTTGTCCTGTTCACCTAGCAGCAAATAGGTACCTGGGTGTTAGTCGGCTGGTGTGGGTCGCATCCTGGGGGACAAGATTAAGGACCCCAATGGAAATAAGTTAGACAGTCCTCGATGACGCACTGACTTTCTTGGGTTATCCTGGGTGGCTAACCCTCTGGGGTTAAAAATCCGAACGAAATCTTATCTCTTATCTTATCTTATGAAGGGGTTCAGGGAAACCGGCAGGCCGGACTTGAGTCCTGGAGATGGGAAGTACAGTGCCTGCACTCTGAAGGAGGGGTGTTAATGTTGCAGTTTAAAAACAGTAGTGTAAAGCACCCTTCTGGCAAGACAGTGATGGAGTGAATGATGGTGAAAGTTTTTCTTTTTCGGGCCACCCTGCCTTGGTGGGAATCGGCCAGTGTGTTAAAAAAAAAATTTAGACCTTCTTATCAGGCTGGTAAGTGCTGACGAGTAACGCTTAGACTGTTCTCTAGTTATTTGACCCATTCTATACTGTTTTTCATATTTGTGCTTTGTGTTAATGGATTTGAGAATGCTTGGTGTTAGCCAGGGATTATTCAGTTTCTTTGCTGTGATCTGTTTAGTTTTTTGGGGCAGTGTTTGTTATAGAGGCATTGGGCTTTTTTTAGAAAATTATTTATACATTCATTCATATCTGTATATGGTTTGAGCTCATTTTGCCAATCGATGTTATTCATAGCTGCTATAAAGTTGTTAACTGCTGTCTCGTTATGTAGTCTGAAGGTTACTTTAGTAATGTCTTGTGGCAGTTTGCCCAGATTAGTTATGAGAAAGGTTCTGTAGTGGTCTGTAGTTGTGAAAACTTGTGTGGACTGCCTCCAAGTGAGTCACCTACCCTGGCAAACTCTGTTGACACCGAGCTCTGAGGTGGGTACCTCAGCCTCACAAGTGGCTTATAGAACAGATTTTCACAAATGATTGGTATTGCAAGAAACTTTGCCCTGCATGCACGTATAAAGGACTAACTTACTTGGTGTTGCAGCATATATCCTGATCTTCAACTTCCTAAGCCTAGCTTTAGCCCCTTTGGACTTCCCCTTGGGAACCACGTGCAACCGGGAGCATTAATTCCTGCAATATTCAATCGTTATTAGTGTCCTGCCTGCACCTCAGAAATTCCTATATCCAAGAGGGTATGTATCCCCTAGTATAACTATGCAGACTCAGACGCTAGCTTCAGACGGCTCTGAGACGCTGGTACTTACTGGGCATGCTCCCTCTCTGTAGCACGCCGAGCCCACAGTAACTCAACCCACAATCTCCTAAGACACTGGCCAGATCCTACAGGAAAAGGTGAATATCTCGTCTTACTGTATGGGCTGATGGAGGAGATCATCTACGGTGGCCCGGTGGCCTGGTGGCTAAAGCTCACACTTCACACACGGAGGGCCCGGGTTCGATTCCCGGCGGGTGGAAACATTTCGACACGTTTCCTTACACCTGTTGTCCTGTTCACCTAGCAGCAAATAGGTACCTGGGTGTTAGTCGACTGGTGTGGGTCGCATCCTGGGGGACAAGATTAAGGACCCCAATGGAAATAAGTTAGACAGTCCTCGATGACGCACTGACTTTCTTGGGTTATCCTGGGTGGCTAACCCTCCGGGGTTAAAAATCCGAACGAAATCTTATCTTATCTTATCTTATCTTACATCGAGGTGCCTCTACCAGATTTCCCCAGGTCTCAGATATGAAGACATGTGGGGGCGCCGCCTGCTGTTCACGGCACGTCTTGTCCAGTCGATGTCTATCGAAAGAAGGACGCTATTCTGTCTTTGTGACCTGCGCCCCGACATTCAAGCTAGGGCTGCCAGTTCTCCCTAGCTAACTTATCCTAGTGTTTGCCTACATTATCGGCCTATTACTACCTATGTTAAGGTCTTAGGTCTACTCTATCATTATCTACAGATGCCTTAGTAAACCTAATATTAGTGTACTACCTGTAAAACTACCTACTCCTTCCCTGAAGAGTAAATCTATAAATTAAATAAGCTTACCAACCGCCAACGAGAGAATGCCGTGTTTGGGAGGGTTTAAGGGCCGCTCGGCTCAGACGACCAGACGCCCATGCTGGATCTGAGCTGTGGAACTATTTGGACCAAATAAATTTCCACATCCTCCCGCCGGCGAAGGTAGGCGCTAAGTCTAGATCAAGTCTGCCTCCCGCAGGCCCCCCCAGTGGGCCCTGGACTCGAGCGCCGTTCGACGGGTCGTCCGGCCGCTCAGCTCGCTCAACCTCTGGTCTGATTTCTCATGTCCCGGTCCCACCGTGTGGACCTCGAGAGGCAAAAGCCTGTTGATGGGTCTTATAGTCTCGACACCGTTCATTCTCACTTTCACCATTCTCAACCGCCCAGCCTTGTCTGGGTGGGTTGACACTACCAGGCCAAGAGGCCAGTATGCCCTCGGCGCCTCGGATTCTACCAGCACCAGGTCCCCTTCACTTAGCATCATCTTATTCGCCTCAGGGTCGGCACCATAGAAATGTTCCCGCAAGGTTGTCAAGTAATCCCTGCGCCACACCTGGTTCCATTTGTCCAGGATGTTCACCAGTCTGTTGTGACTCCTGTGCAGTTCTTCATTGATGGGGGGACCATCTGGCCCATAATAATCCAGCTCCTTGGAAGACTGACTCAAAATTGCGGGGAAGGGCTCAATCCTTCTTCCAAACAGCATGTGATTAGGGGTGAGAGCTTCTTGCTCGTCAATCCCATTTTGTACGTAGGTCAGAGGCCTGTTATTAACTCTTGCCTCTATCTCAACTAACACTGTCCTCAGTTCATCACAGCTCACCCTCCTGCCGTGCAAGACCTTCCGAATGCACCTTTTGACTGTGCCCACCATGCGTTCATAGAATCCCCCTTGCCAGGGTGCCCTGGGAGCTATGAACCTCCACTCGCACTCTATTCTCTTCAGGTGTTCTCGTACTTCTCCGTTGTCCCTAAGATTCCTGAAGACTTTATCGGCCGCCCTAAAGCTTGTGCCATTGTCCGAGATAATCAATCGCGGGCACGAGAATCTGGCAGTAAACCTCCTGAACAACTTCACGAAAGTCTCTGTTGTCATATCTTCTGCCAACTCCAAATGCACCGCTCGAGTAGTGGCACAAGTAAACAGGCAGACATATACTTTCTGAGGCCCCACCCTCTCGTCTCCTGGGTTCTTCAATGTGATAGCCCCAGTATAGTCTATTCCTACAGCCTCAAAGGGCCTGTCACTATGTACCCGCTCCTGAGGTAGCGGTGGTGGACCTGGGTATGGTAGGGTCCTCCCATCGTACCGCCGGCAGACCGTGCAACTCTTTAGCACCCTTTTGACGGCAGCTCGACCCTTCAGTACCCAGTAATTCTGACGTAGGCAGGTGAGGGTATCTCCAAACCCCCCATGTAAGGTCCTCTGATGGGCATCTTGTATCAATGGCTCTGTCGCCCATCCCTCCTTTCCCAGCAGCACGGGATGTTTGGCCCCATAGCTGAGCTCAGAGTTTTGTATTCTTCTCCTGCATCTTATTAGCCCCGCATGATCTAGGAACAATCCCAATGAGTGAACCAATTTGCTGTTCCCTGAGTCGTCATCGTTGGACACGCGTCCTGACGCCATAACCTGCTGCCGGGTCGCAAGTACTTCCAGCACTCCTGGAAACCTCCCCCTTTGGTACTGCCTTATCCAATATTCTCTGGGACCCACTAGAGACAACTGTCGACCTTGGCTTACCTTGTCATGCAGCTTCCTCACGAATCGAAATACCATTTCCGTGACTCCTATAAGTTTTCTCCACGAGGAGTAGCGCCTGGGGTCAAATAATTCAGTGTCGTGTTCCCCCGCAAAATGTACTATGCTGCTGATTGTCTCCACGAATTTCTGCTCCGGCCAGCAATCCCTTGCCGGTAACCAGTCTGGGCCTTTGAACCAAAGCTCGCTTTTACTCAACTTTCTGTGTCACCCCTCGGCTTATCAGGTCGGCTGGGTTTTGATCTGTAGGCACATACAGAATTGTTGACGTTGACTGTAGTTCCCGTATCTCCTTTACCCGATTCCTGACATAGGGGAGCTTAGACCTGTCATTCTGGACCCACTGTAAGGCCACCTCCGAGTCTGTCCATACATAGGTGTGTGTCACCCTCAGATTACTTAACACCTCCTCTACGTACTTACCCAGTCTTGCTCCCAGCAACATCGCCGTGAGCTCTAGCTTTGGGATCGAGCAATCCTTCAGGGGTGTCACCCGCGCACGACTGGTGACCAGATTGACTTGGTCCCCGGCCACCAAATATGCTACTGCCCCATAGGCCCTGGAGGAGGCATCACAGAAGACGTGCAAGTCATAATCCCGCCCGGTGCACCCGATGGACCTGGGGAATGTGAACTCGTGCAATTCCGCTAGGTCTTTGTTAACCAGATCCCACTCCTGGCAGACTGTTTCTGGCAGTGGGTCGTCCCAACCTAGGTTCAGCTCCCAGGTCTGTTGCACCAGCATCCTCCCTCGAATGGTGATGGGTGTCAACAAACCCAAAGGATCGAAGGCAGTCTGCACTTTGCTCAGCAAAGACCTCCTGGTCAGCTTCCCTTCCCCATCAGGCTTCCTCTTTAGCCTAAGTCTGTCTTCCTTGATTTCCCACTCCAGTCCCAACACCGATGTTACCTCAGGTACTGAGTAGCCAGTATAGTCACGTTCCACCATGCCCCGCAACGTTGGATTGTTTGTCACCCATTCTCTCAATGGCATGTTAGCCGAGAGCATCTCCTGATTAGACTCTTGGTAAATGTCCATCAACAGCCTTTCATCTGAGGTGGTACCCTGCATGTTGTCTTCAGTAATTCTTTAAGCGGGCTGTTACAGTTCACAAGGTGGTAGTCTATGGTAGCCTGTAATAGGAATGGTGAACTAGTGGCACCAAACAACACTGCCCTGAATCTATAGGTATCATACCCTTGCTTGGGCATCTCCCTGTTAGCCAACCACAAGAATCTTGTGTAGTCCCTGTCCTGTGGCTGCAACCCAATACGTAGGAAGGCTTTGCTAATGTCTGCCGCATAGGCGTACTGTTCGGTCCTGAATCTCAACAACACATCTGCTAATTTCTGCGTCAGGGAGGGCCCTGTGAGCAGACAGTCGTTCAACGATGGCTCTTGGGGACTCGCCTGCGAGCTGCAGTTGAAGACTACTCTGATGGGAGTGGTTACCGACTCCTTGGTGACTGCCATGTGTGGAAGATAATGGGTGTTTTCCCCAGGGCTGGCATTGGGCACTTTCTCGATGAACCCAAGGGCCAGCTGTTCCTTAATAATATCATCATATTTCCCCACCAGACCCTTCTTGGTCAGGCTGTTCACCAATGAATTCAACTGACCACGTGCCCTCTTGAAATTAGTGGGCAGCGTTGGGTGGCCCGGTTTCCATGGGAGTCACACCCAATACTGTCCGTCCCTGAACTGCACATGGTTCAAGTAATCTCGATACGTCTCTTCGTGTTCGGGGGGCGGCTGGTCACCTTTAATACCTACTACATCCAGGTCCCATAGTTTATGGACCGGCTCACTGTCGGATATGCCAACTTGCGCCTCTGACAGGCCTTCGTGCACACCAATCCGCATCACCAGTACAGCCTCAGTCGCTGTAATACCAGAGCCCTCCTTTCCCGGGGTCGCAGAGAAGTGAGCTGGTATTCTGCCTCCTACGATGTACCCTGCTGGAGTCCTGTACAGGCCCACACCTTCCTTGATAACCCTTCTCGTAGACACGAACTCGTCTAGGTAATCCCCTCCTACCAAGATGCCTACATTACTAACATTGTCTGTAGCAATGTCTGGTTCTGCTAGCTTCACACCCAACTCCCTCAAACGTTTGACTGCTGCAGCCAGTCCCCTAGTGGTAATGATATTGGGCAGCCTCTTCACCATCAAGGCTGAAATTTCCCGTCGATGCCCGGCTAACCTGACCGTCACATTGACTACTGGATAAGACCTGCGTGGGACTTCCCCACCAAACCCTTCCACCTTCATGTCAACTTTACCAACTGTCTCCAGCTTCAACCTAGTTGCTAGACTCTCCTCTATGAAGGATCTCTGTGCCCCACTGTCGAAGAACAAACGGGTTGTTTCAGACTTCTTCCCGTTCGCGACCACCGCCATTATGGTGGGCAAGGCCACCGAGCCTTGAAACTGCTCACCAGAACAAATTCTCGGTGCCGTACTCACCACACTCATCGCTACTTCTGACTTGTTCTTGCTCTCCGCCCTTTCTTGCGGTTTGCTCTCCTTAACTTGTGCTAATCCGGCATCATTAGGACACAGTGCACTGTGGTGCTTTCCCTTCCGGCAGCCCCGACACTCCCTGAGCATGGTGTTACAGTCCCTGGCAAAATGTTCTCCACAACACTTGAAACAAAGTCTCAACTCTCTTAGCCGTTGAACCCTTTGGTTATAGGTGGTGAAGCTTGAACACCCTGAACTAGCGTGTTCTTCATCACAAAACACGCACCGTCTCATACTGGCCGCTTTAGTGGCTTCTCCCTTGGCCCTGTGGGTGGAGGGCTCGCCCTGGGCATAATACGTGCCTACTTTAGTGGGAGGCGGTTTAGGTCTATCTCTCGAATGTCTGGGGAAGTCGACCGACTTCTCCTTGGTAGGTAATTTCTCCCCCTGACCTATGCTCAGGTGAGATATGAGATCCCCTAACCCTTCAATAATTTGGTTTATCGTGAACCTATTCGTCCGATATTTTAAGTGTAACTCATGCACTGTCGTGCTAGCCAGCTTCCTCTGAATCACCTGGCTAAGGACCCATTTTGAATCATTCTCACCATGCAAATCTCTGAAACTATTGGTCAAGCTCATAATCTCAATACGGAACTTCTCTAGACTTTGACGGTCATGTCGGCAAGCCTCTAGATCCAACAACCGATAAAGTATAGCTACCTTTATCTCCTCAGTGTTGCCAAACATGTCTTCTAATTGGTCTTTGGCATGTTGGTAATTAGTGTCAGTAATCGGGTAGTGCCGGACCAGATCTAAGGCTTTACCCTTGATCTGCGACCGCAAATACTGCAACTTTACGGCATCTGACAAATCATTTCTGTCATCTATCTGGGCTCTAAACTGATCCCAGAAAGCAATGTACTCTGTTAAGGTTCCGTCAAACGTTGGTAAATTCAACTGGGGCAATCTGGGCAACACATTAACAGGCGTGCTGTTGTTCGTGTTCCTTGAAACATTTGCTGCCCCTGCTGTACTGGCCTTCAAAGTCTTTATTAACTGCCTGCAGAGTCTCATCTCTGCTTTACACTCTGCCCTTCGTTCGTCATAGTCTGTCTGTGCTACTTCGACCGTATATTCAGACTCACCTGTAGTATAGGCCTCTGTCTCATAAAGGATAAATGATCTCTCAAAGGCCTCCAGTCTTTGCTCCAAAGGTTTCAGGCAACTCTCTAGTTCCTCCCAGTCTACGTCCTGATCTTGCCTGACCATACGACACTCCTCACATGCTTTGCTCAGGCGCCCCTTATAGGCTCCCATAGACCGCTTTAATTGACTTAGAGCTGGGACAGCTGGTACTGCATCTTCACCTACCATAGTTGCGGTTTAGTTAAGATCACGGTGCTAATTTGTATTTCAATTAGCCCACCCCACAGCACAAACGGTATTAGGTGAGAATGAACGAGTCTTAAGGCTTCTCAACAAGCTTAACAATTCCCTTTGTCAAATTGACTACTATGAATCAAAAATGTACACTGCTAGCTCTCAAATCCCAATCAAAAATGTGTATCGATGTGAAAGCTTAATCTAGCAGTCAACTGTACAATGCCAGCAAATAATTACAGGACTTAACCTAGTCTCAGGTATAATTCACAAATCCCACATTAACATGAATCAAAGATGATGAAAATCACAATAAAAGTGCAGTATACAAATTAAAATCACTTGGTTAACACAAGTAAATTCAACAATTCAACTTGTGAAACAGTAAATAAATAATGTATGTAAACAGCTTGGCCTAACTGTGCCCAGCTTACTCTGTTTAGCGTGGATGGTTGGATAAGGTAAATCCTAACCTAGCTAGTGTGCTATAACTTAAACCTGGCTTTATAACTCCCTGTAAATAATAACTAGGTTAAATCTGTCCTAGCTACTATAACCTTTTGTAAATATTGCACAAGCCTAGCCTAACTGTGGCTACCTTGCAAATCCACTGTAAGTAATTAACACACAAGTCTCCTACTCTGGATTACTTGTAATCACTGTAAATAATTAAATTCACAAGCTTCTCTAGCCTACCTGGCCTGCCTGTAAATTACTGCAAATAACAACTTCTGTGTATAGTCAGCTTGGCCTAGCCTCTGAGTAACTTTGACCTAGGTGTGCTAACTTAACCTAACTTTTTTAAACTGGTTCCTAACTGTGGCCTAGCTATGATAGCTTAACCTAACTCTGTAAAACTGGTTCTTAACTGTAGCCTAGCTATGATAGCTTAACCTAACTCTGTAAAACTGGTTCCTAACTGTGGCCTAGCTATGATAGCTTAACCTAGCTATTCCACATCCGGTTTTCGAAGGACCACTTTTGTGAAAATTTGTGTGGACTGCCTCCAAGTGAGTCGCCTACCCTGGCAAACTCTGTTGACACCGAGCTCTGAGGTGGGTACCTCAGCCTCACAAGTGGCTTATAGAACAGATTTTCACAAAGAAACTTTGCCCTGCATGCACGTATAAAGGACTAACTTACTTGGTGTTGCAGCATATATCCTGATCTTCAACTTCCTAAGCCTAGCTTTAGCCCCTTTGGACTTCCCCTTGGGAACCACGTGCAACCGGGAGCATTAATTCCTGCAATATTCAATCATTATTAGTGTCCTGCCTGCACCTCAGAAATTCCTATATCCAAGAGGGTATGTATCCCCTAGTATAACTATGCAGACTCAGACGCTAGCTTCAGACGGCTCTGAGATGCTGGTACTTACTGGGCATGCTCCCTCTCTGTAGCACGCCGAGCCCACAGTAACTCAACCCACAATCTCCTAAGACACTGGCCAGATCCTACGGGAAAAGGTGAATATCTCGTCTTACTGTATGGGCTGATGGAGGAGATCATCTACGGTACATCGAGGTGCCTCTACCAGATTTCCCCAGGTCTCAGATGTGAAGACACGTGGGGGCGCCGCCTGCTGTTCATGGCACGTCTTGTCCAGTCGGTGTCTATCGAAAGAAGGACGCTATTCTGTCTTTGTGACCTGCGCCCCGCCATTCAAGCTAGGGCTGCCAGTTCTCCCTTGCTAACTTATCCTAGTGTTTGCCTACATTATCGGCCTATTACTACCTATGTTAAGGTCTTAGGTCTACTCTATCATTATCTACAGATGCCTTAGTAAACCTAATATTAGTGTACTACCTGTAAAACTACCTACTCCTTCCCTGAAGAGTAAATCTATAAATTAAATAAGCTTACCAACCGCCAACCAGAGAATGCCGTGTTTGGGAGGGTTTAAGGGCCGCTCGGCTCAGACGACCAGACGCCCATGCTGGATCTGAGTTGTGGAACTATTTGGACCAAATAAATTTCCACAGTAGTGTTGTCTGTGATTATGCCTGATTTTAAAGGGGATATTGTGTTTGTCTAGATGTGGTGATGTTGTCTATTAAGGAGATGCTTGTCTCAGAAATTCTTGTAGGTTTAGATATTGTTGGTAGCAACAGGCAGTTACTCATTGTGTTTGTGAATTCGGTTACTTGTGGGTCCTGGTCATGTAGTATGTTTATGTTGAAATCACCTGTTAGTAGTAGGTGGTCTTTATTCATGTGTGCATCAGTAATCATGTTTCCTTGTTTTTCACTAAAGTGATAAATGTTTGACTGTGGTACTCTGTAGATGTTTATAACTGTGAGGGTTTTTTGCAGGTCTTTTGATTAAAATTTGGCTATGATATATTCTCCATGTTCATCCCTTGTGCAAGATTTATTGATACATTCGAGTTGATATGAATAGTATATAGCTGTTCCTCCCCCTGGCTGGTCTGTTCTACAGTTGTGTATGACCATGTAGCCAGGAATGGTATAAACATCTGTAATATCAGGCTTAAGCCAGGTTTCTGTGAGAGAATTGGTCTATGTGATAAGTGTACACCATATAAAGAACATTTTGCAGCATGCAGTGTATGAGAAAAAACTGTAACCATGTTTTCTGGTTTAAAACAGTGACTTGGTAGTGTATTTCTGTATGTTTTTTTTATGGTTATATTCTGTGTTTCTTGGTTTCATTTGACAGAATGGAAGATACATTATAGAAACAAAGGTGATTTTTGATTGGTTTCAGGACTGAAAATAGCTTGAAATTGAGCAGAAATGTTCGATTTTTGCCGATGCTCAAGAGTAAACAAATCACGTCAAGCGTCCAATGTGTGTCAATAACTGGATCTAATGTGTTCACAAATGCACCGATATTATACAATTCTATTACAATGTTGGTGTGTGAATAAAAATTCTTTGCGAATGAAAAATCAAAAGGGAATTCAAGTGTAAAGTTTGAAAACATAACTAATGAACAGAGGAAATTATATTTTAGTACCAGGAATGTTTGTAATGTTTATTCTGAAGCCTGTGTTCAAACAGGAATGTTTTGAAATATGTCTGAAATTGACTAAATTACCAGTTTCTAATCACCTTGTTGGGTAGTTGAAACAGATGTTGGGGCAATTTCTTGTGCTCAATCAATAAAATGGAAACATGCTAGAGAAATAGCTAAGAATTTGGTCAACTGGAACAATGTAATTGGCCTAAAATAGGACTGAAAGTGGCCAAAATTACTGATGCTTAAACATTGCTTATGCAGCAAAATTTATGTATGTGTAACTTCATCAATTTTCCATTAATGTTCATACTATTTGCTTTATTACCTCCAGAAAAAGATTCTCTATCATTTCATAAGAAAAATTTTTTTTTTTTAATTCTTGGGCACTGTGGACAAGTTTGGTGACAGTGAAAGGGCTAAACTAATGCACAAATATATATGAAGTAGGCGCTGTATACTTATTATATCCAGGTTCCTTTTATTTGTTAACTCTATTATGTAAACACTGAGAGTCCATCTCATGGACAGTGCTGGTAATGTCTGCTCTCTCAGGTTATATATAAACATTGTCTCCAGCATGCTCACATTTGAGCACAGATGATGCAAATTATATGAATACACTGTATATAATGACTGGCATGCACCAATCAACTAATTTAATCACAAAGATTTGAGATTCGTATGGGACACACATTTATGGACTATTGAGACAGACCATTGAGACATGACATGGGATGGGAAAGGAAGGGGAGAAAGTTAGGTCTCCCCCAACAAAAAAAAAATGGCCTGACCCACAGGCAGGCTGCCTGCAAGTCCACTAGATTGATGGGAAAACTCCCACAGCTCGTGGTGCTCCGAATTCTTCCCCCATTCATTCATTCATTCATTAGAGGTTTGCCGGTACTTCCGGCCCGGGTCTTCTCCATATGGTGACCCGGCTGTTTCTTCCCCCAGAAGTGGCATCATGCTAGTCAAATTTTATGGAGTACTCATCAAAAATACAGTGCAATGTTGCAACTGTGTAATAGCAAAAACATTTTAAGAGGATAACATGTAAATTGAGAGTGTATTGTAAATAAGTTAAGTACTACGTTTGTTATCATATTTAAGGTACCATGTTATCATGATTAATAATGTATAACATGAAAAATAAACTCATAGAAACTTTCAACTTACAGTTAACTTCTTTAGAGGAATTTCACCAGTAATTCTCTCAACTTTCTCCATGATGGTGGAACCAGAGTCTTCCAGGAGGATGGGGACAGCTGTGGCACCTGTCTCTGTGGTCATAATGTGCAGAGCCTTCTTGATACTCTCCTGCATCTGTTATCATCAACATAAATATTAATGGTGAATGCCAGCAACAATCTGGATGTTAAAATCACTTGTTTCCACTTTAACAAACAAACAATTGTTAAATGATCAAGTCCCATATTCTAAAATATCACTCACACCCTTCCTAGAATATCCCCTACACCTTTCTTAAACCCTTCTTAGGATATCCCCCGTATGCCTTCCTACACCCATTCCTAGAATATCCCTTACACCTTCCATCAACCCTTGCAAGGATATCCCCTACACCTTCCATTAACCCTTGCAAGGATATCCCCTACACCTTCCTTCAACCCTTGCAAGGATATCCCCTACACCTTCCATCAACCATTGCAAGGATATCCCCTACACCTTCCATCAACCCTTGCAAGGATATCCCCTACACCTTCCTTCAACCCTTGCAAGGATATCCCTTACACCTTCCATCAACCCTTGCAAGGATATCCCCTACACCTTCCATCAACCCTTGCAAGGATATCCCCTACACCTTCCTTCAACCCTTGCAAGGATATCCCCTACACCTTCCATCAACCCTTGCAAGGATATCCCCTACACCTTCCTTCAACCCTTGCAAGGATATCCACTACACCTTCCTTCAACCCTTGCAAGGATATCCCCTACACCTTCCTTCAACCCTTGCAAGGATATCCCCTACACCTTCCTTCAACCCTTGCAAGGAAATCCTCTACACCTTCCTTCAACCCTTGCAAGGATATCCCCTACACCTTCCATCAACCCTTGCAAGGATATCCCCTACACCTTCCTTCAACCCTTGCAAGGATATCCACTACACCTTCCTTCAACCCTTGCAAGGATATCCCCTACACCTTCCTTCAACCCTTGCAAGGATATCCCCTACACCTTCCTTCAACCCTTGCAAGGATATCCCCTACACCTTCCTTCAACCCTTGCAAGGATATCCCCTACACCTTCCATCAACCCTTGCAAGGATATCCCCTACACCTTCCATCAACCCTTGCAAGGATATCCCCTACACCTTCCTTCAACCCTTGCAAGGATATCCCCTACACCTTCCATCAACCCTTGCAAGGATATCCCATACACCTTCCATCAACCTTTGCAAGGATATCCCCTACACCTTCCATCAACCCTTGCAAGGATATCCCCTACACCTTCCATCAACCCTTGCAAGGATATCCCCTACACCTTCCTTCAACCCTTGCAAGGATATCCCCTACACCTTCCATCAACCCTTGCAAGGATATCCCCTACACCTTCCATCAACCCTTGCAAGGATATCCCCTACACCTTCCATCAACCCTTGCAAGGATATCCCCTACACCTTCCATCAACCCTTGCAAGGATATCTCCTACACCTTCCATCAACCCTTGCAAGGATATCCCCTACACCTTCCATCAACCTTTGCAAGGATATCCCCTACACCTTCCTTCAACCCTTGCAAGGATATCCCCTACACATTCCATCAACCCTTGCAAGGATATCCCCTACACCTTCCATCAACCCTTGCAAGGATATCCCCTACACCTTCCATCAACCTTTGCAAGGATATCCCCTACACCTTCCTTCAACCCTTGCAAGGATATCCCCTACACATTCCATCAACCCTTGCAAGGATATCCCCTACACCTTCCATCAACCCTTGCAAGGATATCCCCTACACCTTCCTTCAACCCTTGCAAGGATATCCCCTACACCTTCCATCAACCCTTGCAAGGATATCCCCTACACCTTCCATCAACCCTTGCAAGGATATCCCCTACACCTTCCATCAACCCTTGCAAGGATATCCCCTACACCTTCCTTCAACCCTTGCAAGGATATCCCCTACACCTTCCATCAACCCTTGCAAGGATATCCCCTACACCTTCCATCAACCCTTGCAAGGATATCCCCTACACCTTCCTTCAACCCTTGCAAGGATATCCCCTACACCTTCCATCAACCCTTGCAAGGATATCCCCTACACCTTCCATCAACCCTTGCAAGGATATCCCCTACACCTTCCATCAACCATTGCAAGGATATCCCCTACACCTTCCTTCAACCCTTGCAAGGATATCCGCTACACCTTCCATCAACCCTTGCAAGGATATCCCCTACACCTTCCATCAACCCTTGCAAGGATATCCCCTACACCTTCCATCAACCCTTGCAAGGATATCCCCTACACCTTCCATCAACCCTTGCAAGGATATCCCCTACACCTTCCTTCAACCCTTGCAAGGATATCCCCTACACCTTCCTTCAACCCTTGCAAGGATATCCCCTACACCTTCCATCAACCCTTGCAAGGATATTCCCTACACCTTCCTTCAACCCTTGCAAGGATATTCCCTACACCTTCCTTCAACCCTTGCAAGGATATCCCCTACACCTTCCATCAACCCTTGCAAGGATATCCCCTACACCTTCCATCAACCCTTGCAAGGATATCCCCTACACCTTCCTACAACCCTTGCAAGGATATCCCCTACACCTTCCTTCAACCCTTGCAAGGATATCCCCTACACCTTCCATCAACCCTTGCAAGGATATTCCCTACACCTTCCTTCAACCCTTGCAAGGATATTCCCTACACCTTCCTTCAACCCTTGCAAGGATATCCCCTACACCTTCCATCAACCCTTGCAAGGATATCCCCTACACCTTCCTTCAACCCTTGCAAGGATATCCCCTACACCTTCCTTCAACCCTTGCAAGGATATCCCCTACACCTTCCTTCAACCCTTGCAAGGATATCCCCTACACCTTCCTTCAACCCTTGCAAGGATATCCCCTACGCCTTCCATCAACCCTTGCAAGGATATCCCCTACACCTTCCATCAACCCTTGCAAGGATATCCCCTACACCTTCCTTCAACCCTTGCAAGGATATCCCCTACACCTTCCTTCAACCCTTGCAAGGATATCCCCTACACCTTCCTTCAACCCTTGCAAGGATATCCCCTACGCCTTCCATCAACCCTTGCAAGGATATCCCCTACACCTTCCATCAACCCTTGCAAGGATATCCCCTACACCTTCCTTCAACCCTTGCAAGGATATCCCCTACACCTTCCATCAACCCTTGCAAGGATATCCCCTACACCTTCCTTCAACCCTTGCAAGGATATCCCCTACACCTTCCTTCAACCCTTGCAAGGATATCCCCTACACCTTCCATCAACCCTTGCAAGGATATCCCCTACACCTTCCTTCAACCCTAGATTTACCTATTTTACTCCACATTTTCTAAGTAACGAAACCCCAACCATCCTTCTACTGCTTCTTAAATTATGCTTTTCATATTACATCTTCTAAATATTATTAAAGATAAAGATAAAGATTTTATTTCTTTGTAAAGTGTACAATATGTAATTACAATTTTGGTTTGCCAAGTACAAAGAAAGCTACTTACATGTCGGGGCATTTCGAGCAGATTAATCCTAGCACATACTAACTGCTTAAGTCTGGACAAGATAAGAATGCTTAACTTTTATTAACCCTTAAACTGTCCAAATGTAGATCTAAGTTCACGTGCAGGAGGCTCCGAACGTACATCTACAATTTTTTACATGCTTTCAAATGGGGAAAATAAAGGTTGGCGCGCTATGCACATGAACGTAGATCTACATTTCGACAGTTTAAGGGTTAATATTTTTATTGAATCTTACTACTAATGCGAGGTAGTCAAGGTGGAGGTTTATAAGAATAATAATCTTGAAGTTGCACATAATAAAATCAATACAGAAGGGCCCCGCTTTTCAGCGTTTCACCTTACGGTGTTCCGCTAATACAGCGATCTTAAATTATGACGAAAACTTTCTATAAGGCAAGTGGTCTTTCAAATACAGTGCGTGCCACCCGGTTTGTTTACATTTTCCATGAGCACATCTCTCTATTATGTAATAATAATCACTCTTGGGCACATCACTAATCCATACACGATATTTTCTTCAAATATTATATAAGAAGCACATTACATAACATAGAAACATGCTGTTTATATGTCATGGAGGTGTGGTTGCTGGGTGGAGGGAGAACATTATGTAATACTAATAATACTCAATCTTGGGAACATTAAATGTTTTATTTTACATTAATATAGGCATTTTCATTAAACCAAAATTATATAAGAAACACGTTACATAACATATAAACAGTTTATGTTTATGTACTAAGGTGTGGTAGCCGGGCAGCGGGAAAACATTACGTCACCCCTCAGTACATAAAGCTTTTGTTTACAATTCTCGGCATGAATTATTCATTACTTCTCCCTTTGTTTATGATGGCATCTGTGGAAAATACTGTATATATTTTCCAGAAATACAGTAGTTATATGTAAATAGATGGCCATACTGTATTTAATAAAAATTATGTTATGAAAAATGGGAAGCTGCGCCTGCGCAGACAATAGTCGCCATTGTGTTTTGAATGAGCCAAGAAAACGTTAGTGTAATGGGAAGAGTTTTTCGTGCTCTAGAGGTAAAATTGGGCTGACACCTCTCAAATAGGAGGCGAAATTGTTGGATGTGTATTCCTGCATAACTTGAGATATCAGGCGACTGGACAAGACAGCTCCAGGAACCTCAGATAAGTCTGTGATGTTTTAACTCTGGCCAGTGTTATTTTCATGTATAGACTGAGGTTTTCTGAGTATGATACACCTTGATCTCCAGTCAAATTGGTGAGTGAGTTTAAGATATTCTCCTTCTGTTATGAATATGTGTGTATATATAATAATTTTTTAATTTTAATATACATTCCACAAATTTATATATTTACCAGCAATCATGGTGATACATATTTCATTTGTAATTAATAGGTCCAGAGCAACTTGTGGATATGACAGTGGTAGGTATCGAAGGGGGACATTTTTTGCGACCTAGGTGTCCCAAATTCCTACTTGTCTAACTGATAAATAATAATTATCTTTGTTCATTTACTGTTATGTACATAATGATTCATTAAGATAAATGCAATTTTCCACATTTAATTTGCCTGTTGGTCCTTCTTGAACTGGAGGTAATTAGTGAAGTCATTAATTAGTTAATTACTTAATAATTATGTGTGAAATGACAGAAGGAGGTGGATGTTAAGTTCACAAATTTACTTAATGTGTAGTGGATTATAATTATTACAATATTAATTTGGATAAGCTAAGGGTGGCTAAAGATTATATTAATGTGTATAATATTAATTTTGTTATGCCAAATTCTGGCAAGGATTTATATTAATTTGTATAATATTAATTTTGATAAGGCAAGTCTGGCTAAAGGTTTGTATTAATGTACATTTAAAATTTATATAATTTTCTTACAAGTAATTGCTAAGCTCAAGTAGCTAGGATTTATTCAAAGGTAAGTTGTATCAGTGTTGTAAGTTGTAATCAGTGTTATTAATAAAGTTGAATTTAATACATTGCATCATGGCTGAAAATGAGGAAATTAATGTAGAAGACAAACATATGGAATATAGAGCAAAGAAAGCATCACTGCAAGCTAGAAAGGGTCATATAACCAAGGCATATAATAAATGTTTGGAATTAATGAATCAAGAAACTGTGAATACTGATGATTTAAAATTGTATTTAGATGCTTTGGGGAATAGATATAATTCATACAAATTATATTACAACAAATATGAAGGAGATTTATTAGTAAACTGTGTAGATGAGACTGAAGTAGATCTCATGATTAATCAGTATTATGAATTAGAAGAAAAGATTCTTTCTTGTAAAAGTCAGGCTTTGAATAAATTAAAATGTGTAAACCAGGCAGTTAATCAGTCTGCTCCAACAAATAAGATGTCTTTACCAAAACTCCCAGAATTATGTTTACCTGTATTTAATCCTGGATAAAATTGGGAGGAATTTTGGTCAATTTTTAAAGCAGCTGTACATGACAGGAGTGACCTAGCCTGTGTAACTAAATTATTTTACCTCAAAGGACAGGTAAGAGGAGATGCTCACATTCTCATACAAGCCTTTCCCAATGTAGATGATTCTTACAAGGAAGCAGTTGACTTGTTCAAGGTCACTTATGGTAATATAGAACAAAGTAGGTTGGATCTAGTGAATATCATTGTTAATTTCAAAATCTTTAGATCACACTTACAAAGGTTTACAACAGTTTAGAGTTAAACTGGAGAGCACTCTCAAAACTTTAAGTAATAAATATAATCTGAAGGAATCAGACTGGTTATTGAGTGCCATGGTACAGAATAAATTAAGCTGCAAAACACTTGAATGGTTCTCGAATAAATATCACAAAGGTTATTTTGGTCTGGAGGAAATAAGACTAGATCTGCAAGAATTAATTGTGCAGTTGCAGACCAGCCAACTAACTCATTTTAAATATGGAACACATAATAGCTCTGAGGTATCTGTCAAGTTTCACAAAGGGAGAAATTATCCCAATAGTAATAATCAAAATTCATTTCCTAAAAATAGTTGCATAGGTACTTATCAAGTAGCAGGAATCAGAAATAATGATTCTCCACAAGGTAAGAAGAATAAGTACCCTCCTAAGAGTAGCCCAGTTAATAAGAAACCAGTCAAAGAAAAGAGAGACTGTCTTTTTTGCAAGGGTACTCATTTTTCTAAGAATTGCAATGCATACAATTCATGGAATGATGAAGTTGAAAGACTGGAAGAACTTGACAGATGTATCAGGTGTTTAGGTAATCACAATGTAAAGGATTGTCATGCTAAATTAAACAACTGTTATCAATGTCACAAAAGAAGACACCATATAGACATGTGTAAAGGTCTATATGATAATGTTGATAATAATGATAATGTTGACAATCCTGACACAACAGTAGCTAATGTAAAAATTGCTGCTAATGTTAATAATGTTGGTTTTGCTGAAGTAGTCTTACCTGTGTTACAGGTAAAAATTAATGATAAAAGGCATAAATCAAAAATGTAAATGCATTATTGGAACAGGGATCCCAACGTACTTTCATGTACTTTCATGTACTTTCATGGTATGAAAGTACAGATGGGAGATCCCACAACTTTAAAATTATCTGGTTTTCTTTCGGATAAAAGGTCTCAATTGTATGACACTGTTTATGTAACTGTCAGGTTGGGCAATGAGAAAAAACGTGTTAATGCAGTAATTGTAGATAGACTTCCAGAGAAAATATCTACAGTAAGACTTTCACATAATGTAAATTTAGCACCTTCTGGTGTAAGTGATGATTCTGTAGGCCCAATAAATATTTTGATAGGTAGTGACTATTATGCCTCCTTTTTAAAGAGAATGGTAAAGAAATGTGGTGTCACCCTTTTGAAGACTGCAGGAGGCCATGTAATGTATGGTAGGATTCCTCTTAATAATAATACATGACTAGAGGAAACTACAAATACCATAACTGTGTGTCTTACTCATGAAGTTGTACCCCAGTATAATTCTTCCATAAAGGATGGTGTGGAGCCTGTGCATAAATTGTGGGAATTAGACAGCATTGGAATAAATGTAAATGAAGAAAGTTCAGACGATTCTTTTACTCAATAACAATACCTGAGAGATATAAAATTTGAATCTGGACAATACTGGGTGTGACTTCCGTGGAGACTGAACCATCCAGAATTGCCCACTAATTACAGAATGGCATATGGACAATTAAAGGCTCAGCTCCGCGAACTGAGTAAGACACCAGAATTGTTAACTGCCTAGAATGATATAATTGCTGAGCAGTTAATAAATAAATTTATAGAAGAGGTACCTCCTGAGCAAGCCAAAATTTATGGTCACTATTTGCCACATCATGGAGTGAAGAAGGTTTCTAAGACCACTCCTTTGAGGATTGTGTTTAACTGTAGTGCCAGGAGTAACAAAAATGTACCTAGTTTACATGACTGTTTGATGACAGGTCCATCATTGATGGAAAAATTAGGAGATATCTTATTAAATTTCAGGATGAAGAATTATGCCTTTATGGCTGACATAAGTAAAGCTTTCCTAAGAGTGGGTTTACAAGAGGCTGACCGGGATTGTACCCGCTTCTTATGGCCTGAGAATCCTATTGACCCACTTAGCCCTCTGAAAACCTTTCGCTTTAGGAGCGTATTATTTGGTGCTACATCCAGTCCGTTCCTACTTCAAGCGACGATAAATGCACACCTTAAATGTATGGAAAGTCCAATGAGTAAAGTAATGAGCAAACAATTTTATGTGGACAATTTCCTGGGTGTGACGTCAACTGAAGAGGAACTGTTAATGACTTATGGAGAGGCTAATAAAATAATGCAAAGTGCAAATATGCCTCTGAGGGAATGGAATAGTAATTCGTCCAAATTAAAGGACAAAATAAGTAAAGATTACCCTGGAGATGAAGTGCCAAAATGTAGTAATGTATTGGGTTTAACTTGGGATACTGAGAGAGATTTGTTAATGTTAAAACCTAATAATTGCAGTATGCCCAATAAATTAACTAAGAGAGTTTTGCTTGCTGAAGTTTCCAAATGTTTTGATCCACTAGGTTTAGTGTCACCCCTTACTATAAGAGGGAAATTATTAATTCAGGAAGCATGGAAACTTAAATGTGCTTGGGATGAAATTCTACCTGAGGAATTCATTAACAGGTGGGATGAATTAATTGGTGATTATGAAAAAATTCCAATGTTGGAGTTCCCACGCCAGGTGGCCAATCCAAATGGGAAAAATGTACTCCACATTTTTTGTGATGCTTCAAAATTGGCATATGGAGCAGTTGATTACCTTCAATGTAATAGTGTTATTTCTCTTGTTATGTCTAAGGCTAAAGTGTCTCCAATTAAATCACGTACCTTGCCTCAGTTGGAATTAACAGCCATTTATGTAGGTGTCAGGTTAGCTAATTATATAAGAAATAAGTTGCAGGAGATAAATATTAGCGACACTGTAATTTGGTCTGATAATGAGGTATCCTTACAATGGATTCGTAATGGAAACAGTAAAATTGTGTATGTACAAAACAGAGTCACTGAAATTAATCATATGCAAGAGAAGTATAATAGTTTGGGTCAGCATACGTTAACATTTAATCATATACCTGGTGAGGAGAATCCAGCTGATTTCTGGTCTCGAGGTTTACCTTATACTAAATTTGTAAATGCTGTATCATGGTTTAAAGGACCGAGCTGGTTGGTAAATAAAGCTAATTGGCCTGTACAAAAGGCGTATATTGCTCCTGTTGAAATTACTGTGACCACCACTCCAACAGTTTGTCCTTCCTTAGCCATTGATATAAATAAGTATTCTTCTTTACCCAAACTAATCAAAGTAACTAAGTTGGTGTTTAAATTTCTAAACAAGATGAATATCTCATATAAGTTTTCACATCCTCTTGAATATTGGATAAAGAGGGTACAAGAAGAAATCTATGGAAATGAGATTAAATTGATGATGGAAAGAAAAATTGTGAAAGGTTCCATAATAGAGAATCTGGGGCTGTATTTAGAGAACAATGTAATTAGGTGCAGAGGTAGGTTACAAAATGCTGAATTGGGTGATTATACTAAACACCCTATCTTACTGTCCAAAACTCATCATCTAACAAATTTAATTGTTTTAAATGCCCATAAGAATGTAGTGCAATGTGGGGTACAAGATACCTTAAATTGTATTACGGAAACTTTCTGGATTCCACAAGGACGGCAAAGTGTAAAAAGGGTGATTAAATCTTGTGTAATATGTCGCCATGTGGATGCCAGATCTTATATGTACCCAGGTCCTCCACCATTGCTAAATGAGCAATTTTAGTCATTTAGCAATGAACTCCGCCCGGCCGCAGTGTGGAAAATACTGTATATATTTTCCAGAAATACAGTAGTTATAAGTAAATAGATGGCCATACTGTATTTAATAAAAATTATGATATGAAAAATGGGAAGCTGCACCTGCGCAGACGATACTCGCCATTGTGTTTTGAATGAGCCAAGAAAACGTTAGTGTAATGGGAAGAGTTTTTCGTGCTCTAGAGGTAAAATTGGGTTGACACCTCTCAAATAGGAGGCGAAATTGTTGGATGTGTATTCCTGCATAACTTGAGATATCAGGCGACTGGACAAGACAGCTCCAGGAACCTCAGATAAGTCTGTGATGTTTTAACTCTGGCCAGTGTTATTTTCATGTATAGACTGAGGTTTTCTGAGTATGATACACCTTGATCTCCAGTCAAATTGGTGAGTGAGTGAGCAAATTGTGGATATGACAGTGGTAGGTATCGAAGGGGGACATTTTTTGCGACCTAGGTGTCCCAAATGCCTACTTGTCTAACTGATAAATAATAATTATCTTTGTTCATTTACTGTTATGTACATAATGATACATTCAGATAAATGAAATTTTCCACAGCATCTAGACAATTAAACTCAGTGAACATGGTATGTAAATAAATGGTATAAAATACCGACACAGTGGAAACATAAACACAATTGCAGTTTATTGTGATCCTTTATTGACAACGTTTCGCCCACACAGTGGGCTTTTTCAAGTAACCTGTGGTGGAAGGTATGTGAGTATTTATTGTCAGGTTTAGAATGTTGAGGTTAGGTGGAGAATGCAGCATCTTATGATCTACCGGGTGGGGTTACAGAATCTAAAAACTTTTTTTGTGTAGCTTGGCAGGGGTATTGGACAAGTTGTGAGCAGACCTTCTGCAGTGTTCTATGTTCTTAAGTGGGCGAAACATCAAGAGACCTCCAAGCACGTATTTCAGAACACCAATACGCAAGCAGGACTGACGATACAAGGAATGCCTATGTGCAACATCGCAATTCACACAACCATTTAATTAACTACACAAACACAAATATAAGACAACACTCAATACCGAAGAATCCTGGAATCATCACTTATCTCTGTAACCAACAATTTCAACCAGAACAATGGCTTCTATAACATAGCTGAACCACTTGCCAAGAAACTTCTTCATCGCTATCCCACATAAGAACATACAACACTGCAGAAGGTCTGCTCACAACTTATCCAATACCCCTGCCAAGCTACCCAAAAAAAGTTTTTAGACTCCATAACCCCACCCGGTAGATCATCAGATGCAGCATTCTCCACCTGACCTCAACATTCTGAACCTGACTATAAATACTCACGTACCTTCCACCCCAGGTAGATCTGTTTGTGACTTGAAAAATCCCACTCTGTGGGCGAAACGTTCTCAATAAAGGATCACATTAAACTGCATATGTGTTTGTAGATGAATGGTTCAGAGAACCGACATGTTGATAAATTAGACACATGTGCAACTCTTGGGTATCTTTATCGAGGAAACGTTTCGCCACACTGTGGCTTCATCACTCCTGTTCTTCAAGTTTCTCCTACGTATGGACTGATGAAGCCACCGTGTGGCAAAACGTTTCCTCAATAAAGATACCCAAGAGTTGCACATGTGTCTAATTTATCAAACTGCACATGTGTTTATGCGAACATGGTATGTGGATGGTAACAATATGGCTCTGGCCCACATTAAATATCGTGTAGCTATGTAGGTAGGTGTAGTTATGTAGCCCAGGTGGACTACATACCTACATTATTATTATTATAACTGATAATTATACGTATATGCACCTGTACCTAAGTAAACTTACACACTGGCATGCAGGTACACGTTAAGATCACTAAGAAAGTCTTATTAGTCTTGAAGACGCCATATTAATAATGAATATAGCACAATAATAATCACTCTAAGAAGCATTAAATATCGTATTAAACGTTAATATAGACATTTTGCTTAATCCACCTAAATACACCCCACAGTAGAATAAATTAGCATAAATATGAGATGTGGTAGCCAGGTGACTTGTAGGACTTGTGGTAGCTACGCAACTTGTGGTAGCCAGGCAACTTGTGGTAGCCAGGCAACTTGTGGTAGCTACGCAACTTGTGGTAGCCAGGCAACTTTTGGTAGCCAGGCAACTTGTGGTAGCCAGGCAACTTGTAGGACTTGTGGTAGCCTGGCAACTTGTGGTAGCCTGGCAACTTGTGGTAGCTAGGCAACTTGTGGTAGCCAGGCAACTTGTGGTAGCCAGGTGACTTGTAGAACTTGTGGTAGCCAGGTGACTTGTAGGACTTGTGGTAGCCAGGCAACTTGTGGTAGCCAGGCAACTTGTGGTAGCCTGGCAACTTGTGGTAGCCAGGCAACTTGTGGTAGCCAGGCAACTTGTGGTAGCCAGGCAACTTGTGGTAGCCTGGCAACTTGTGGTAGCCTGGCAACTTGTGGTAGCCTGGCAACTTGTGGTAGCCAGGCAACTTGTGGTAGCCAGGCAACTTGTGGTAGCCAGGCAACTTGTGGTAGCCAGGCAACTTGTGGTAGCCAGGCAACTTGTGGTAGCCAGGTGACTTGTAGGACTTGTGGTAGCTAGGTAACTTGTGGTAGCCAGGCAACTTGTGGTAGCCTGGCAACTTGTTGTAGCCAAGCAACTTGTGGTAGCCAGGCAACTTGTGGTAGCCAGGCAACTTGTGGTAGCCAGAAAACTTGTGATAGCTAGGCAATTTGTGGTAGCCAGGCAACTTGTGGTATCCAGGCAACTTGTGGTAGCTAGGCAACTTGTGGTAGCTAGGCAACTTGTGGTAGCCAGGCAACTCGTGGAAGCCAGGCATCTTGTGGTAGCCAGGCAACTTGTGGTAGCCAGGCAACTTGTGGTAGCTAGGCAACTTGTTGTAGCTAGGCAACTTGTGGTAGCCTGGAAACTTGTGGTAGCCAGGCAACTTGTGGTAGCCAGGCAACTTGTGGTAGCCAGGAAACTTGTGGTAGCCAGGCAACTTGTGGAAGCCAGGCAACTTGTGGAAGCCAGGCAACTTGTGGAAGCCAGGCAACTTGTGGTAGCCAGGCAACTTGTGGTAGCCAGGCAACTTGTGGTAGCCAGGCAACTTGTAGGACTTGTGGTAGCCATGCAACTTGTGGTAGCCAGGCAACTTGTAGGACTTGTGGTAGCCATGCAACTTGTGGTAGCCAGGCAACTTGTGGTAGCCAGGCAACTTGTGGTAGCCAGGTAACTTGTGGTAGCCAGGCAACTTGTGGTAGCCAGGCAACTTGTGGTAGCCAGGCAACTTGTGGTAGCCAGGCAACTTGTGGTAGCCAGGCAACTTGTGGTAACCAGGCAACTTGTGGTAGCCAGGCAACTTGTGGTAGCCAGGCAACTTGTGGAAGCCAGGCAACTTGTGGTAGCCAGGCAACTTGTAGTAGCCAGGCAACTTGTGGAAGCCAGGCAACTTGTAGGACTTGTGGTAGCCAGGCAACTTGTAGGACTTTTTGTAGCCATGCAACTTGTGGTAGCCAGGCAACTTGTAGGACTTGTGGTAGCCATGCAACTTGTGGTAGCCAGGCAACTTGTGGCAGCCAGATAACTTGTGGTAGCCAGGCAATTGTAGGACTTGTGGTAGCCATGCAACTTGTGGTAGCCAGGCAACTTGTAGGACTTGTGGTAGCCATGCAACTTGTGGTAGCCAGGCAACTTGTGGTAGCCATGTAACTTGTGGTAGCCAGGCAACTTGTGGTAGCCAGGCAACTTGTAGGACTTGTGGTAGCCATGCAACTTGTGGTGGCCCGGTGGCCTGGTGGCTAAAGCTCCCGCTTCACACACGGAGGGCTCGGGTTCGATTCCCGGCGGGTGGAAACATTTCGACACGTTTCCTTACACCTGTTGTCCTGTTCACCTAGCAGCAAATAGGTACCTGGGTGTTAGTCGACTGGTGTGGGTCGCATCCTGGGGGACAAGATTAAGGACCCCAATGGAAATAAGTTAGACAGTCCTCGATGACGCACTGACTTTCTTGGGTTATCCTGGGTGGCTAACCCTCCGGGGTTAAAAATCCGAACGAAATCTTATCTTATCTTATCTTAACTTGTGGTAGCCAGGCAACTTGTGGTAGCCAGGGAACTTGTGGTAGCCTGGCAACTTGTGGTAGCCAGGCAACTTGTGGTAGCCAGGCAACTTGTGGTAGCCAGGCAACTTGTGGTAGCCTGGCAACTTGTGGTAGCCTGGAAACTTGTGGAAGCCTGGCAACTTGTGGTAGCCAGGCAACTTGTGGTAGCCAGGCAACTTGTGGTAGCCAGGCAACTTGTGGTAGCCAGGCAACTTGTGGTAGCCAGGCAACTTGTGGTAGCCAGGTGACTTGTAGGACTTGTGGTAGCTAGGTAACTTGTGGTAGCCAGGCAACTTGTGGTAGCCTGGCAACTTGTTGTAGCCAAGCAACTTGTGGTAGCCAGGCAACTTGTGGTAGCCAGGCAACTTGTGGTAGCCAGGAAACTTGTGATAGCTAGGCAATTTGTGGGAGCCAGGCAACTTGTGGTATCCAGGCAACTTGTGGTAGCTAGGCAACTTGAGGTAGCTAGGCAACTTGTGGTAGCCAGGCAACTCGTGGAAGCCAGGCAACTTGTGGTAGCCAGGCAACTTGTGGTAGCCAGGCAACTTGTGGTAGCTAGGCAACTTGTTGTAGCTAGGCAACTTGTGGTAGCCTGGAAACTTGTGGTAGCCAGGCAACTTGTGGTAGCCTGGAAACTTGTGGTAGCCAGGCAACTTGTGGTAGCCAGGAAACTTGTGGTAGCCAGGCAACTTGTGGTAGCCAGGCAACTTGTGGTAGCCAGGCAACTTGTGGTAACCAGGCAACTTGTGGTAGCCAGGCAACTTGTGGTAGCCAGGCAACTTGTGGAAGCCAGGAAACTTGTGGTAGCCAGGCAACTTGTAGTAGCCAGGAAACTTGTGGAAGCCAGGCAACTTGTAGGACTTGTGGTAGCCAGGCAACTTGTGGTAGCCAGGCAACTTGTAGGACTTGTGGTAGCCATGCAACTTGTGGTAGCCAGGCAACTTGTAGGACTTGTGGTAGCCATGCAACTTGTGGTAGCCAGGCAACTTGTGGCAGCCAGATAACTTATGGTAGCCAGGCAATTGTAGGACTTGTGGTAGCCATGCAACTTGTGGTAGCCAGGCAACTTGTAGGACTTGTGGTAGCCATGCAACTTGTGGTAGCCAGGCAACTTGTGGTAGCCATGCAACTTGTGGTAGCCAGGCAACTTGTGGTAGCCAGGCAACTTGTAGGACTTGTGGTAGCCATGCAACTTGTGGTGGCCCGGTGGCCTGGTGGCTAAAGCTCCCGCTTCACACACGGAGGGCTCGGGTTCGATTCCCGGCGGGTGGAAACATTTCGACACGTTTCCTTACACCTGTTGTCCTGTTCACCTAGCAGCAAATAGGTACCTGGGTGTTAGTCGACTGGTGTGGGTCGCATCCTGGGGGACAAGATTAAGGACCCCAATGGAAATAAGTTAGACAGTCCTCGATGACGCACTGACTTTCTTGGGTTATCCTGGGTGGCTAACCCTCCGGGGTTAAAAATCCGAACGAAATCTTATCTTATCTTATCTTAACTTGTGGTAGACAGGCAACTTGTTGTTGCCAGGGAACTTGTAGGACTTGTGGTAGCCATGCAACTTGTGGTAGCCAGGCAACTTGTGGTAGCCAGGCAACTTGTGGTAGCCAGGCAACTTGTGGTAGCCAGGCAACTTGTGGTAGCTAGGCAACTTGTGGTAACCAGGCAACTTGTGGTAGCCATGCAACTTGTGGAAGCCAGGCAACTTGTGGTAGCCAGGCAACTTGTGGTAGCCAGGCAACTTGTGGTTACCAGGCAACTTGTGGTAGCCATGCAACTTGTGGTAGCCAGGCAACTTGTGGTAGCCAGGCAACTTGTGGTTACCAGGCAACTTGTGGTAGCCATGCAACTTGTGGAAGCCAGGCAACTTGTGGTAGCCAGGCAACTTGTGGAAGCCAGGCAACTTGTTGTAGCCAGGCAACTTGTGGTAGCCAGGCAACTTGTGGTAGCCAGGCAACTTGTGGTAGCCATGCAACTTGTGGTAGCCAGGCAACTTGTGGTAGCCAGGCAACTTGTGGTAGCCAGGCAACTTGTGGTAACCAGGCAACTTGTGGTAGCCAGGCAACTTGTGGTAACCAGGCAACTTGTGGTAACCAGGCAACTTGTGGTAACCAGGCAACTTGTGGTAGCCTGGCAACTTGTGGTAGCCAGGCAACTTGTGGTAACCAGGCAACTTGTGGTAACCAGGCAACTTGTGGTAACCAGGCAACTTGTGGTAACCAGGCAACTTGTGGTAGCCTGGCAACTTGTGGTAACCAGGCAACTTGTAGTTCAACATCAGAGAAAACGTGTTACTATAATACATCACTGGGGGTAACTAGAAAATTATTCCTTTCATATGCCTTCACTTATGGTGTCATTTCTTCTCAAAATGGTGTTACATGAAAATGTGAGTGTTTCTCTTTATTTATTCTAGTGTATCGACGTGGAGACAACTTGTACACAATGTAATGTGACGAAAACCAAACACGTTCATCTGGTTTGTTTACATTACGTGTGGGTGGGGTTGGGAGGGCTGCCCTTCCTGGCTACCCATACTTCCCATTCTGACTCCATACAAATAAAACGCACCTCTCAACCTACATTAAGGTAATTAATGAGTGTACTATATATATGCACTTTATCGCTCTAGGGAGCTTAATGTCGTAGTAGGTGGGACTTTCTACAAATAATTTTTTTCACTTCTCGTCCTACATTAAGATCATTATTTGTAGAAAGTCCCACCTACTACGACATTAAGCTCCCTAGAGCGATAAAGTGCATATATATAGTAAACTCATTAATTACCTTAATGTAGGTTGAGAGGTGAGTTTTATTTGTATGGAGTCAGGATGGGAAGTATGGGTAGCCAGGAAGGGCAGCCCTCCCAACCCCACCCACACGTAATGTAAACAAACCAGATGAACGTGTTTGGTTTTCGTCACATTACACTAACGTTTTCTTGGCTCATTCAAAACACAATGGCGAGTATCGTCTGCGCAGGTGCAGCTTCCCATTTTTCGTATCATAATTTTTATTAAATACAGTATGGCCATCTATTTACTTATAACTACTGTATTTCTGGAAAATATATACAGTATTTTCCACACTGCGGCAGGGCGGAGTTCATTGCTAAATGACTAAAATTGCTCATTTAGCAATGGTGGAGGACCTGGGTACATATAAGATCTGGCATCCACACGGCGACATATTACACAAGATTTAATCACCCTTTTTACACTTTGCTGTCTTTGTGGAATCCAGAAAGTTTCCCTAATACAATTTAAGGTATCTTGTACCCCACATTGCATTACATTCTTATGGGCATTTAAAACAATTAAATTTGTTAGATGATGAGTTTTGGGCAGTAAGATAGGGTGTTTAGTATAATCACCCAATTCAGCATTTTGTAACCTACCTCTGCACCTAATTACATTGTTCTCTAAATACAGCCCTAGTTTCTCTATTATGGAACCTTTCACAATTTTTCTTTCCATCATCAATTTAATCTCATTTCCATAGATTTCTTCTTGTACCCTCTTTATCCAATATTCAAGAGGATGTGAAAACTTATATGAGATATTCATCTTGTTTAGAAATTTAAACACCAACTTAGTTACATTGATTAGTTTGGGTAAAGAAGAATACTTATTTATATCAATGGCTAAGGAAGGACAAACTGTTGGAGTGGTGGTCACAGTAATTTCAACAGGAGCAATATACGTCTTTTGTACAGGCCAATTAGCTGTATTTACCCACCAACTCGGTCCTTTAAACCATGATACAGCATTTACAAATTTAGCATAAGGTAAACCTCGAGACAAGAAATCAGCTGGATTCTCCTCACCAGGTATATGATGAAATGTTAGCATATGCTGACCCAAACTATTATACTTCTCTTGCATCTGATTAATTTCAGCGACTCTGTTTTATACATACACAATTTTACTGTTTCCATTACGAATCCATTGTAAGGATACCTCATTATCAGACCAAATTACAGTGTCGCTAATATTTATCTCCTGCAACTTATTTCTTATATAATTAGCTAACCTGACACCTACATAAATGGCTGTTAATTCCAACTGAGGCAAGGTACATGATTTAATTGGAGACACTTTAGCCTTAGACATAACAAGAGAAATAACACTATTACATTGAAGGTAAGCAACTGCTCCATATGCCAATTTTGAAGCATCACAAAAAATGTGGAGTACATTTTTCCCATTTGGATTGGCCACCTGGCGTGGGAACTCCAACATTGAAATTTTTTCATAATCACCAATTAATTCATCCCACCTGTTAATGAATTCCTCAGGTAGAATTTCATCCCAAGCACATTTAAGTTTCCATGCTTCCTGAATTAATAATTTCCCTCTTATAGTAAGGGGTGATACTAAACCTAGTGGATCAAAACATTTGGAAACTTCAGCAAGCAAAACTCTCTTAGTTAATTTATTGGGCATACTGCAATTATTAGGTTTTAACATTAACAAATCTCTCTCAGTATCCCAAGTTAAACCCAATACATTACTACATTTTGGCACTTCATCTCCAGGGAAATCTTTACTTATATTGTCCTTTAATTTGGACGAATTACTATTCCATTCCCTCAGAGGCATATTTGCACTTTGCATTATTTTATTAGCCTCTCCATAAGTCATTAACAGTTCCTCTTCAGTTGACGTCACACCCAGGAAATTGTCCACATAAAATTGTTTGCTCATTACTTTACTCATTGGACTTTCCATACATTTAAGGTGTGCATTTATCGGCTCTTGAAGTAGGAACAGACTGGATGTAGCACCAAATAATACGCTCCTAAAGCGAAAGGTTTTCAGAGGGCTAAGTGGGTCAAAAGGATTCTCAGGCCATAAGAAGCGGGTACAATCCCGGTCAGTCTCTTGTAAACCCACTCTTAGGAAAGCTTTACTTATGTCAGCCGTAAAGGCATAATTCTTCATCCTGAAATTTAATAAAATATCTCCTAATTTTTCCATCAATGATGGACCTGTCATCAAACAGTCATTTAAACTAGGTACATTTTTGTTACTCCTGGCACTACAATTAAACACAATCCTCAGAGGAGTGGTCTTAGAATCCTTCTTCACTCTGTGATGTGGCAAATAGTGACCATAAATTTTGGCTTGCTCAGGAGGTACCTCTTCTATAAATTTATTAATTAACTGCTCAGCAATTATATCATTATAGGCAGTTAACAATTCTGGTGTCTTACTCAGTTCGCGGAGCTGAGCCTTTAACTGTCCATATGCCATTCTGTAATTAGTGGGCAATTCTGGATGGTTCAATCTCCACGGAAGTCGTACCCAGTATTGTCCAGATTCAAATTTTACATCTCTCAGGTATTGTTATTGAGTAAAAGAATCGTCTGAACTTTCTTCATTTACATTTATTCCAATGCTGTCAAATTCCCACAATTTATGCACTGGCTCAACACCATCATCTACGAAAAAATTATACTGGGGCACGACTTCATGAGTAAGACACACAGTTATGGTATTTGTAGTTTCCTCTAGTCATGTATTATTATTAAGAGGAATCCTACCATACATTACATGGCCTCCTGCAGTCTTCAAAAGGGTGACACCACATTTCTTTACCATTCTCTTTACAAAGGAGGCATAATAGTCACTACCTATCAAAATATTTATTGGGCCTACAGAATAATCACTTACACCAGAAGGTGCTAAATTTACATTATGTGAAAGTCTTACTGTAGATATTTTCTCTGGAAGTCTATCTACAATTACTGCATTAACACGTTTTTTCTCATTGCCCAACCTGACAGTTACATAAACAGTGTCATACAATTGAGACCTTTTATCCGAGAGAAAACCAGATAATTTTAAAGTTGTGGGATCTCCCATCTGTACTTTCATACCATCTAGACATTTACGTTTTATGAAAGTACGTTGGGATCCCTGTTCCAATAATGCATATACATTTTTGATTTATGCCTTTTATCATTAATTTTTACCTGTAACACAGGTAAGACTACTTCATCAAAACCATCATTATTAACATTAGCAGCAATTTTTACATTAGCTACTGTTGTGACAGGATTGTCAACATTATCATTATTATCAACATTATCATATAGACCCTTACACATGTCTATATGGTGTCTTCTTTTGTGACATTGATAACAGTTGTTTAATTTAGCATGACAATCCTTTACATTGTGATTACCTAAACACCTGATACATCTGTCAAGTTCTTCCAGTCTTTCAACTTCATCATTCCATGAATTGTATGCATTGCAATTCTTAGAAAAATGAGTACCCTTGCAGAAAAGACAGTCTCTCTTTTCTTTGACTGGTTTCTTATTAACTGGGCTACTCTTAGGAGGGTACTTATTCTTCTTACCTTGTGGAGAATCATTATTTCTGATTCCTGCTACTTGATAAGTACCTATGCAACTATTTTTAGGAAATGAATTTTGATTATTACTATTGGGATAATTTCTCCCTTTGTGAAACTTGACAGATACCTCAGAGCTATTATGTGTTCCATATTTAAAAGGAGTTTGTTGGCTGGTCTGCAACTGCACAATTAATTCTTGCAGATCTAGTCTTATTTCCTCCAGACCAAAATAACCTTTGTGATATTTATTCGAGAACCATTCAAGTGTTTTGCAGCTTAATTTATTCTGTACCATGGCACTCAATAACCAGTCTGATTCCTTCAGATTATATTTATTACTTAAAGTTTTGAGAGTGCTCTCCAGTTTAACTCTAAACTGTTGTAAACCTTTGTAAGTGTGATCTGAAGATTTTGAAATTAACAATGATATTCACTAGATCCAACCTACTTTGTTCTATATTACCATAAGTGACCTTCAACAAGTCAACTGTTTCCTTGTAAGAGTCATGTACATTGGGAAAGGCTTGTATGAGAATGTGAGCATCTCCTCTTACCTGTCCTTTGAGGTAAAATAATTTAGTTACACAGGCTAGGTCACTCCTGTCATGCACAGCTGCTTTAAAAATTGACCAAAATTCCTCCCAATTTTATCCAGGATTAAATACAGGTAAACATAATTCTGGGAGTTTTGGCAAAGACATATTATTTGTTGGAGCAGACTGATTAACTGCCTGGTTTACACATTTTAATTTATTCAAAGCCTGACTTTTACAAGAAAGAATCTTTTCTTCTAATTCATAATACTGATTAATCATGAGATCTACTTCAGTCTCATCTACACAGTTTACTAATAAATCTCCTTCATATTTGTTGTATTATAATTTGTATGGATCATATCTATTCCCCAAAGCATCTAAATACAATTTTAAATTATCAGTATTCACAGTTTCTTGATTCATTAATTCCAAACATTTATTATATGCCTTGGTTACATGACCCTTTCTAGCTTGCAGTGATGCTTTCTTTGCTCTATATTCCATATGTTTGTCTTCTACATTAATTTCCTCATTTTCAGCCATGATGCAATGTATTAAATTCAACTTTATTAATAACAATTATTACAACTTACAACACTGATACAACTTACCTTTGAATAAATCCTAGCTACTTGAGCTTAGCAATTACTTGTAAGAAAATTATATAAATTTTAAATGTACATTAATACAAACAAACCTTTAGCCAGACTTGGCTTATCAAAATTAATATTATACAAATTAATATAAATCCTTGCCAGAATTTGGCATAACAAAATTAATATTATACACATTAATATAATCTTTATCCACCCTTAGCTTATCCAAATTAATATTGTAATAATTATAATCCACTACACATTAAGTAAATTTGTGAACTTAACATCCACCTCCTTCTGTCATTTCACGTATAATTATTAAGTAATTAACTAATTAATGACTTCACTAATTACCTCCAGTTCAAGAAGGACCAACAGGCAAATTAAATGTGGAAAATTGCATTTATCTGAATGTATCATTATATACATAACAGTAAATGAACAAAGATAATTATTATTTATCAGTTAGACAAGTAGGAATTTGGGACACCTAGGTCGCAAAAAATGTCCCCCTTCGATACCTACCACTGTCATATCCACAAGTTGCTCTGGACCTATTAATTACAAATGAAATATGTATCACCATGAATGCTGGTAAATATATAAATTTGTGGAATGTATATTAAAATTAAAAAATTATTATATATACACACATATTCATAACAGAAGGAGAATATCTTAAACTCACTCACCAATTTGACTGGAGATCAAGGTGTATCATACTCAGAAAACCTCAGTCTATACATGAAAATAACACTGGCCAGAGTTAAAACATCACAGACTTATCTGAGGTTCCTGGAGCTGTCTTGTCCAGTCGCCTGATATCTCAAGTTATGCAGGAATACACATCCAACAATTTCGCCTCCTATTTGAGAGGTGTCAGCCCAATTTTACCTCTAGAGCACGAAAAACTCTTCCCATTACACTAACGTTTTCTTGGCTCATTCAAAACACAATGGCGACTATTGTCTGCGCAGGCGCAGCTTCGCATTTTTCATAACATAATTTTTATTAAATACAGTATGGCCATCTATTTACATATAACTACTGTATTTCTGGAAAATATATACAGTATTTTCCACAGATGTCATCATAAACAAAGGGAGAAGTAATGAATAATTCATGCCGAGAATTGTAAACAAAAGCTTTATGTACTGAGGGGTGACGTAATGTTTTCCCGCTGCCCGGCTACCACAACTTAGTACATAAACATAAAATTTTTATATGTTATGTAACGTGTTTCTTATATAATTTTGGTTTAATGAAAATGCCTATATTAATGTAAAATAAAACAATTAATGTTCCCAAGAGTGAGTATTATTAGTATTACATAATGTTCTCCCTCCACCCAGCAACCACACCTCCATGACATATAAACAGCATGTTTCTATATTATGTAATGTGTTTCTTATATAATATTTGAAGAAAATATCGTGTATGGATTAGTGATGTGCCCAAGAGTGATTATTATTACATAATAGAGAGATGTGCTCATGGAGAATGTAAACAAACCGGGTGGCACGCACTGTATTTGAAAGACCACTTGCTGTACAGAAAGTTTTCGTCATAATTTGAGATCGCTGTATTAGCGGAACACCGTAAGGTGAAACGCTGAAAAGCGGGGCCCTACTGTATTGATTTTATTATGTGCAACTTCAAGATTATTATTCTTATAAACCTCCACCTTGACTACCTCGCATTAGTAGTAAGATTTAATAAAAATATTAACCCTAATTTCCACACTTCACATTGCCCTTAGACACGACATCTCCACTGCCTCCAGTCTCCTTGCTGCTGCATTTACAACCCTTGCTTCACACCCATTTATGAATGTTGGTACCACTGTACTCTCATACATTCCCTTCATTGCCTCCATGGATAACATTTTTTGTCTCCACAGATACCTTAAAGCACCACTCACCTTTCTTCCTTCATCAGTTCTGAGGTTAATCTCATCCTTCATAAACCCATCTGCTAACAGGTCAACTCCCAAATATCTGCAACATTCACTTCTTTCATACTCACTCCCTCGAATGTGATATCCAATTTTTCTTTATCTAAATTGTTTGATACCCTCATCACCTTATTCTTATCTATGTTCCTTTCAATCTTCTTCCTTTACACACCCTCCCATACTTGGCCACTAACCTTTGCAACTTTTCTTTAGAATCTCCCTAAAGCACAGTATCATCAGCAAAAAGTAATTGTGTCAACTCCCATTTTGTATTTTGTTCACCATAATTTAATCCTACCCCTCTACCAAATACCCTAGCATTTACTTCTTTTACAACACCATCTATAAATATGTTAAACAACACATCCCTGTCTAAGACCTACTTTTATTGGGAAGTAATCTCCCTCTCTCCTACACACCGTACAGCCTTTTCTAAATCCATAAATGCAATGAAAACTTCCCTACCTTTATCTAAATACTGTTCACATATATGCTTCAATGTAAACACTTGATCTACACATATCCTACCCATTCTAAAGCTTCCTTGTTCATCTGCAGTCGTGTTCTCTGTCTTACCTCTAATTCTTTCAATAATAACCCTACCATACACTTTACCTGGTATATTCAGTAAACTTATTCCCCTATATTTTTTTACAATCTCTTTTGTTCCCCTTCCCTTTATGTAAAGGAACTATTCATGTTCTCTGAAAATCCCTGAGTACCTTCCTCTGCTTCATACATGTATTGTACAAAAATACCAACCACTCCAACAGTATATCCCCCCCTCCCTGCTTTTAACATTTCTGACATGGTCCATCAGTTTCAGTTGCTTTACCCCATTTCATTCTGTATTAAAATAAGGTCAATATTTAAAACACAACCAACTGGAATGGATAACTGTTTTTTTTTTCAACAAACTAGCCGTATCCCACCAAGGCGGGGTCCCCCCTCCCCCCCCCAAAAAAAAAAAAGTTTTTCTTTTTAAATTTAGTAATTTGAACGGGAGAAGGGGTTACTATCCCCTTGCTCCTGGCATTTTAGTCGCCTCTTACAACACTCATGGCTTACGGAGGAAGGATTCTGTTCCACTTCCCCATGGAGATAAGAGGAAATAAACAAGAACAAGACCTAGTAAGAAAATAAAAGATAACCCACAGGAGTGTGTATATATATACTTGTACATGTATGTGTAGTGTGACCTAAGTGTAAGTAGAAGTAGCAAGATGTACCTGAAATCTTGCATGTTTATGAGACAGACAAAAGACACCAACAATCCTACCATCATGTAAAACAATTACAGGCTTCCGTTTTACACTCACTTGGCAGGACGGTAGTACCTCCCTGGGTGGTTGCTGTCTACCAACCTACTACCACAGGACGGTAGTACCTCCCTGGGTGGTTGTTGTCTACCAACCTACTACCACAGGACGGTAGTACCTCCCTGGGTGGTTGTTGTCTACCAACCTACTACCACAGGACGGTAGTACCTCCCTGGGTGGTTGTTGTCTACCAACCTACTACCACAGGACGGTAGTACCTCCCTGGGTGGTTGTTGTCTACCAACCTACTACCACAGGACGGTAGTACCTCCCTGGGTGGTTGTTGTCTACCAACCTACTACCACAGGACGGTAGTACCTCCCTGGGTGGTTGTTGTCTACCAACCTACTACCAGAGGACGGTAGTACCACCCTGGGTGGTTGTTGTCTACCAACCTACTACCACAGGACGGTAGTACCACCCTGGGTGGTTGCTGTCTACCAACCTACTACCACAGGACGGTAGTACCTCCCTGGGTGGTTGTTGTCTACCAACCTACTACCACAGGACGGTAGTACCTCCCTGGGTGGTTGCTGTCTACCAACCTACTACCACAGGACGGTAGTACCTCCCTGGGTGGTTGTTGTCTACCAACCTACTACCACAGGACGGTAGTACCACCCTGGGTGGTCGCTGTCTACCAACCTACTACCACAGGACGGTAGTACCTCCCTGGGTGGTACTACCTCCCTGGGTGGTTGTTGTCTACCAACCTACTACCACAGGACGGTAGTACCACCCTGGGTGGTCGCTGTCTACCAACCTACTACCACAGGACGGTAGTACCTCCCTGGGTGGTTGTTGTCTACCAACCTACTACCACAGGACGGTAGTACCTCCCTGGGTGGTTGCTCTCTACCAACCTACTACCACAGGACGGTAGTACCTCCCTGGGTGGTTGTTGTCTACCAACCTACTACCACAGGATGGTAGTACCTCCCTGGGTGGTTGTTGTCTACCAACCAACTACCACAGGACGGTAGTACCTCCCTGGGTGGTTGCTGTCTACCAACCTACTACCACAGGACGGTAGTACCTCCCTGGGTGGTTGCTGTCTACCAACCTGCTACCACAGGACGGTAGTACCTCCCTGGGTGGTTGCTGTCTACCAACCTACTACCACAGGACGGTAGTACCTCCCTGGGTGGTTGTTGTCTACCAACCTACTACCACAGGACGGTAGTACCTCCCTGGGTGGTTGTTGTCTACCAACCTACTACCACAGGACGGTAGTACCTCCCTGGGTGGTTGTTGTCTACCAACCTACTTCCACAGGACGGTAGTACCTCCCTGGGCGGTTGCTGTCTACCAACCTACTACCATAGGACGGTAGTACCTCCCTGGGTGGTTGTTGTCTACCAACCTACTACCACAGGACGGTAGTACCTCCCTGGGTGGTTGCTGTCTACCAACCAGCTACCACAGGACGGTAGTACCTCCCTGGGTGGTTGTTGTCTACCAACCTACTACCACAGGACGGTAGTACCTCCCTGGGCGGTTGCTGTCTACCAACCTACTACCATAGGACGGTAGTACCTCCCTGGGTGGTTGCTGTCTACCAACCAGCTACCACAGGACGGTAGTACCTCCCTGGGTGGTTGTTGTCTACCAACCTACTACCACAGGACGGTAGTACCACGCTGGGTGGTTGCTGTCTACCAACCTACTACCACAGGACGGTAGTACCTCCCTGGGTGGTTGTTGTCTACCAACCTACTACCACAGGACGGTAGTACCTCCCTGGGTGGTTGCTGTCTACCAACCTACTACCACAGGACGGTAGTACCTCCCTGGGTGGTTGTTGTCTACCAACCTACTACCACAGGACGGTAGTACCACCCTGGGTGGTCGCTGTCTACCAACCTACTACCACAGGACGGTAGTACCTCCCTGGGTGGTTGTTGTCTACCAACCTACTACCACAGGACGGTAGTACCTCCCTGGGTGGTTGTTGTCTACCAACCTACTACCACAGGACGGTAGTACCTCCCTGGGTGGTTGTTGTCTACCAACCTACTACCACAGGATGGTAGTACCTCCCTGGGTGGTTGTTGTCTACCAACCAACTACCACAGGACGGTAGTACCTCCCTGGGTGGTTGCTGTCTACCAACCTACTACCACAGGACGGTAGTACCTCCCTGGGTGGTTGCTGTCTACCAACCTGCTACCACAGGACGGTAGTACCTCCCTGGGTGGTTGCTGTCTACCAACCTACTACCACAGGACGGTAGTACCTCCCTGGGTGGTTGTTGTCTACCAACCTACTACCACAGGACGGTAGTACCTCCCTGGGTGGTTGTTGTCTACCAACCTACTACCACAGGACGGTAGTACCTCCCTGGGTGGTTGTTGTCTACCAACCTACTACCACAGGACGGTAGTACCTCCCTGGGCGGTTGCTGTCTACCAACCTACTACCATAGGACGGTAGTACCTCCCTGGGTGGTTGTTGTCTACCAACCTACTACCACAGGACGGTAGTACCTCCCTGGGTGGTTGCTGTCTACCAACCAGCTACCACAGGACGGTAGTACCTCCCTGGGTGGTTGTTGTCTACCAACCTACTACCACAGGACGGTAGTACCTCCCTGGGTGGTTGCTGTCTACCAACCAGCTACCACAGGACGGTAGTACCTCCCTGGGTGGTTGTTGTCTACCAACCTACTACCACAGGACGGTAGTACCACCCTGGGTGGTTGCTGTCTACCAACCTACTACCACAGGACGGTAGTACCTCCCTGGGTGGTTGTTGTCTACCAACCTACTACCACAGGACGGTAGTACCTCCCTGGGTGGTTGCTGTCTACCAACCTACTACCACAGGACGGTAGTACCTCCCTGGGTGGTTGTTGTCTACCAACCTACTACCACAGGACGGTAGTACCACCCTGGGTGGTTGCTGTCTACCAACCTACTACCACAGGACGGTAGTACCTCCCTGGGTGGTTGTTGTCTACCAACCTACTACCACAGGACGGTAGTACCTCCCTGGGTGGTTGTTGTCTACCAACCTACTACCACAGGACGGTAGTACCTCCCTGGGTGGTTGCTGTCTACCAACCTACTACCACAGGACGGTAGTACCTCCCTGGGTGGTTGTTGTCTACCAACCTACTACCACAGGATGGTAGTACCTCCCTGGGTGGTTGTTGTCTACCAACCTACTACCACAGAACGGTAGTACCTCCCTGGGTGGTTGCTGTCTACCAACCTACTACCACAGGACGGTAGTACCTCCCTGGGTGGTTGCTGTCTACCAACCTACTACCACAGGACGGTAGTACCTCCCTGGGTGGTTGTTGTCTACCAACCTACTACCACAGGATGGTAGTACCTCCCTGGGTGGTTGTTGTCTACCAACCTACTACCACAGGACGGTAGTACCTCCCTGGGTGGTTGCTGTCTACCAACCTACTACCACAGGACGGTAGTACCTCCCTGGGTGGTTGCTGTCTACCAACCTGCTACCACAGGACGGTAGTACCTCCCTGGGTGGTTGCTGTCTACCAACCTACTACCACAGGACGGTAGTACCTCCCTGGGTGGTTGTTGTCTACCAACCTACTACCACAGGACGGTAGTACCTCCCTGGGTGGTTGTTGTCTACCAACCTACTACCACAGGACGGTAGTACCTCCCTGGGTGGTTGTTGTCTACCAACCTGCTACCACAGGACGGTAGTACCTCCCTGGGTGGTTGCTGTCTACCAACCTACTACCACAGGACGGTAGTACCTCCCTGGGTGGTTGTTGTCTACCAACCTACTACCACAGGACGGTAGTACCTCCCTGGGTGGTTGTTGTCTACCAACCTGCTACCACAGGACGGTAGTACCTCCCTGGGTGGTTGCTGTCTACCAACCTACTACCACAGGACGGTAGTACCTCCCTGGGTGGTTGCTGTCTACCAACCTACTACCACAGGACGGTAGTACCTCCCTGGGCGGTTGCTGTCTACCAACCTACTACCACAGGACGGTAGTACCTCCCTGGGTGGTTGCTGTCTACCAACCTGCTACCACAGGACGGTAGTACCTCCCTGGGTGGTTGCTGTCTACCAACCTGCTACCAAGAAGCTTAATAAATATAAATATTTAAAAAACAACTTAAATATTATTGGTTTAGTGTTTTGCTAACTATAGTATTTATGGAGCACAATTGCTAGTTTCAGTTCAGTGAGAGTAGTGACCTGCAGTAATGTACCTTGACTGAGGTGAAGACAGTATTGATGTCTGGGAAGAGTTCCTGGCACTTCTGGATCCAATCTTCAGCCTCCACATTGTACTGATCGGCTTCATTAATGGTTGTGACAACTTCCTGTGCAGTGTTGACTGCGTCAAGACACTCCAGCATAGTCTGTAGCTCCTTCTTCCCTGCCTCTCCTTCTGTTGTCATATTCACCACACTGGTATCCTCCTGTTCCAGGAGCTTTATTGCTGCCTTGTTCTGCTTCACCAGATCATAGAGTTTGTCCTGCAGTTGGTAGTGCTGGGTCTTCCAGTCCCTCACCTGCCCCTGGTACTTGCCCAGCTGGGACAGTACTTCTTCACACTCCCTTATAAGGTTGTTGATACTGCTCTTATGCTCCTGTACCATAGACTGTAACTTCTTACTGATGCTTCTTGTATGGTCTTGGCCAGGCTTTACAGACACTGCTCCCACTGATGGGAGTTCCATACTTTTAATATTCTTTATAAGTTCCTCCATTCCATAATTGATCGGGAACTGAGTAGCAGCTGTGGCACTGTGCTTGGCACGGCAGCTGGGACAGATGAGTTGAACGTTCCGTATTGCATCTTTAATACACTGTGAGCAGAATGTGTGGCCACACGGCAGCGATTGTGGCCGTCGTAGTCCATCATAATTGTTGAAACACACTGTACACTCCTCTGGCTTGTTGCTAGCCTGTCAAGAGTAATTTTTATTAAAATACACACACTAAAGCTTTTGAATTATGATTATTGTAGTTATATATACAGTGGTACCTTGGGATACGAACTTAATTCATTCTAGAAGGCTGTTTGAGTGCCGTTACTGAACGAATTTGTTCCCATAAGGAACAATGTAAATTAGATTAATCCGTTTCAGACCCCCAAATATACACTTACAAATGCACTTACATAAGTACACTTACATAACTGTTCAAGTTTTAAGGTGTTCGTATCCCGAGGTACCACTGTACTAGCTATTAATAATTATGTAACCCACAGAATATTTCATAAAAAGTTACATAAACAGTAACTTTACACAGCATTGTAAGACAAAGTTACATAAACAGTAACTTTACACAGCAGAGTAACACAAAGTTACATAAACAGTAACTTTACACAGCAGAGTAACACAAAGTTACATAAACAGTAACTTTACACAGCAGAGTAAGACAAAGTTACATAAACAGTAACTTTACACAGCAGAGTAACACAAAATTACATAAACAGTAACTTTACACAGCAGAGTAACACAAAGTTACATAAACAGTAACTTTACACAGTAGAGTAAGACAAAATTACATAAACAGTAACTTTACACAGCAGAGTAACACAAAGTTACATAAACAGTAACTTTACACAGCAGAGTAACACAAAGTTACATAAACAGTAACTTTACACAGCAGAGTAAGACAAAGTTACATAAACAGTAACTTTACACAGTAGAGTAAGACAAAGTTACATAAACAGTAACTTTACACAGCAGAGTAAGACAAAGTTACATAAACAGTAACTTTACACAGCAGAGTAAGACAAAGTTACATAAACAGTAACTTTACACAGTAGAGTAAGACAAAGTTATATAAACAGTAACTTTACACAGCAGAGTAACACAAAGTTACATAAACAGTAACTTTACACAGCAGAGTAACACAAAGTTACATAAACAGTAACTTTACACAGTAGAGTAAGACAAAGTTACATAAACAGTAACTTTACACAGCAGAGTAACACAAAGTTACATAAACAGTAACTTTACACAGTAGAGTAAGACAAAGTTACATAAACAGTAACTTTACACAGCAGAGTAACACAAAGTTACATAAACAGTAACTTTACACAGTAGAGTAAGACAAAGTTACATAAACAGTAACTTTACACAGTAGAGTAAGACAAAGTTACATAAACAGTAACTTTACACAGCAGAGTAAGACAAAGTTACATAAACAGTAACTTTACACAGTAGAGTAAGACAAAGTTACATAAACAGTAACTTTACACAGCAGAGTAAGACAAAGTTACATAAACAGTAACTTTACACAGCAGAGTAAGACAAAGTTACATAAATAGTAACTTTACACAGCAGAGTGAGACAAAGTTACATAAACAGTAACTTTACACAGCAGAGTAAGACAAAGTTACATAAACAGTAACTTTACACAGTAGAGTAAGACAAAGTTACATAAACAGTAACTTTACACAGTAGAGTAAGACAAAGTTACATAAACAGTAACTTTACACAGCAGAGTAAGACAAAGTTACATAAACAGTAACTTTACACAGCAGAGTAAGACAAAGTTACATAAACAGTAACTTTACACAGCAGAGTAACACAAAGTTACATAAACAGTAACTTTACACAGTACAGTAAGACAAAGTTACATAAACAGTAACTTTACACAGTAGAGTAAGACAAAGTTACATAAACAGTAACTTTACACAGCAGAGTAAGACAAAGTTACATAAACAGTAACTTTACACAGCAGAGTAAGACAAAGTTACATAAACAGTAACTTTACACAGCAGAGTAAGACAAAGTTACATAAACAGTAACTTTACACAGCAGAGTAAGACAAAGTTACATAAACAGTGACTTTACACAGCAGAGTAAGACAAAGTTACATAAACAGTAACTTTACACAGTAGAGTAAGACAAAGTTACATAAACAGTAACTTTACACAGTAGAGTAAGACAAAGATACATAAACAGTAACTTTACACAGCAGAGTAAGACAAAGTTACATAAACAGTAACTTTACACAGCAGAGTAAGACAAAGTTACATAAACAGTAACTTTACACAGCAGAGTAACACAAAGTTACATAAACAGTAACTTTACACAGTAGAGTAAGACAAAGTTACATAAACAGTAACTTTACACAGTAGAGTAAGACAAAGTTACATAAACAGTAACTTTACACAGCAGAGTAAGACAAAGTTACATAAACAGTAACTTTACACAGTAGAGTAAGACAAAGTTACATAAACAGTAACTTTACACAGCAGAGTAACACAAAGTTACATAAACAGTAACTTTAAACAGTAGAGTAAGACAAAGTTACATAAACAGTAACTTTACACAGTAGAGTAAGACAAAGTTACATAAACAGTAACTTTACACAGCAGAGTAAGACAAAGTTACATAAACAGTAACTTTACACAGTAGACTAAGACAAAGTTACATAAACAGTAACTTTACACAGTAGAGTAAGACAAAGTTACATAAACAGTAACTTTACACAGCAGAGTAAGACAAAGTTACATAAACAGTAACTTTACACAGCAGAGTAAGACAAAGTTATATAAACAGTAACTTTACACAGCAGAGTAAGACAAAGTTACATAAACAGTAACTTTACACAGCAGAGTAAGACAAAGTTACATAAACAGTAACTTTACACAGCAGAGTAAGACAAAGTTACATAAACAGTAACTTTACACAGCAGAGTAAGACAAAGTTACATAAACAGTAACTTTACACAGCAGAGTAAGACAAAGTTACATAAACAGTAACTTTACACAGCAGAGTAAGACAAAGTTACATAAACAGTAACTTTACACAGCAGAGTAAGACAAAGTTACATAAACAGTAACTTTACACAGCAGAGTAAGACAAAGTTACATAAACAGTAACTTTACACAGCAGAGTAAGACAAAGTTACATAAACAGTAACTTTACACAGTAGAGTAAGACAAAGTTACATAAACAGTAACTTTACACAGCAGAGTAAGACAAAGTTACATAAACAGTAACTTTACACAGCAGAGTAAGACAAAGTTACATAAACAGTAACTTTACACAGCAGAGTAAGACAAAGTTACATAAACAGTAACTTTACACAGCAGAGTAAGACAAAGGATCATTTTAAAATTGATAAGGAAAAATTTCCTTCAGAGACAAGTATGTACAAATTTATAAACATTTCCTTTAATAATAAATCTGAGTTGCACTGATGAATTTTTATCTGGTTCCTTGACACTGGTGAGGGGCTCTTGATCTAGGGAATTGGATGTGTACTCCAGTTCCCTGAATTGACCCTGAATACTTTCAATCCTCCCTACAGGAATTGCATATTCCCTACGGGTTTAGCACTCCCTCACAATTATAGTAAAAACGTGGTCAGGGAAACATAAGAGAGACCAGTGTCATGTACATATTAAGTTAGATTTGATGGTGCTCTCTCCAGGCTCTTTGCTTACTGTTATGACAGCCCTGAGAGTTTCTTACTGTTATGACAGCCCTGAGAGTTTCTTACTGTAATGACAGCCCTGAGAGTTTCTTACTGTTATGACAGCCCTGAGATTTTCTTAATGTTATGACAGCCCTGAGAGTTTCTTACTGTTATGACAGCCCTGAGAGTTTCTTACTGTTATGAGAGCCCTGAGAGTTTCTTACTGTTATGAGAGCCCTGAGAGTTTCTTACTGTTATGACAGCCCTGAGAGTTTCTTACTGTAATGACAGCCCTGAGAGTTTCTTACTGTTATGACAGCCCTGAGAGTTTCTTACTGTTATGACAGCCCTGAGAGTTTCTTACTGTTATGACAGCCCTGAGAGTTTCTTACTGTTATGACAGCCCTGAGAGTTTCTTACTGTTATGACAGCCCTGAGAGTTTCTTACTGTTATGACAGCCCTGAGAGTTTCTTACTGTAATGACAGCCCTGAGAGTTTCTTACTGTTATGACAGCCCTGAGAGTTTCTTACTGTTATGACAGCCCTGAGAGTTTCTTACTGTAATGACAGCCCTGAGAGTTTCTTACTGTTATGACAGCCCTGAGAGTTTCTTAATGTTATGACAGCCCTGAGAGTTTCTTACTGTTATGACAGCCCTGAGAGTTTCTTACTGTTATGACAGCCCTGAGAGTTTCTTACTGTTATGACAGCCCTGAGAGTTTCTTACTGTTATGACAGCCCTGAGAGTTTCTTACTGTTATGAGAGCCCTGAGAGTTTCTTACTGTTATGACAGCCCTGAGAGTTTCTTACTGTTATGACAGCCCTGAGAGTTTCTTACTGTTATGACAGCCCTGAGAGTTTCTTACTGTTATGAGAGCCCTGAGAGTTTCTTACTGTTATGACAGCCCTGAGAGTTTCTGAGAGCCCTGAGAGTTCTTACTGTTATGACAGCCCTGAGAGTTTCTTACTGTTATGACAGCCCTGAGAGTTTCTTACTGTTATGACAGCCCTGAGAGTTTCTTACTGTTATGACAGCCCTGAGAGTTTCTTACTGTAATGACAGCCCTGAGAGTTTCTTACTGTTATGACAGCCCTGAGAGTTTCTTAATGTTATGACAGCCCTGAGAGTTTCTTACTGTTATGACAGCCCTGAGAGTTTCTTACTGTTATGACAGCCCTGAGAGTTTCTTACTGTTATGACAGCCCTGAGAGTTTCTTAGTGTTATGACAGCCCTGAGAGTTTCTTACTGTTATGACAGCCCTGAGAGTTTCTTACTGTTATGACAGCCCTAAGAGTTTCTTACTGTTATTACAGCCCTGAGAGTTTCTTACTGTTATGACAGCCCTGAGAGTTTCTTACTGTTATGACAGCCCTGAGAGTTTCTTACTGTTATTACAGCCCTGAGAGTTTCTTACTGTTATGACAGCCCTGAGAGTTTCTTACTGTTATGACAGCCCTGAGAGTTTCTTACTGTTATGACAGCCCTGAGAGTTTCTTACTGTTATGACAGCCCTGAGAGTTTCTTACTGTTATGACAGCCCTGAGAGTTTCTTACTGTTATGACAGCCCTAAGAGTTTCTTACTGTTATGACAGCCCTGAGAGTTTCTTACTATTATGACAGCCCTAAGAGTTTCTTACTGTTATGACAGCCCTGAGAGTTTCTTACAGTTATGACAGCCCTGAGAGTTTCTTACTGTTATGACAGCCCTGAGAGTTTCTTACTGTTATGACAGCCCTGAGAGTTTCTTACTGTTATGACAGCCCTGAGAGTTTCTTACTGTTATGACAGCTCTGAGAGTTTCTTACTGTTATGACAGCCCTGAGAGTTTCTTACTGTTATGACAGCCCTGAGAGTTTCTTACTGTTATGACAGCCCTGAGAGTTTCTTACTGTTATGACAGCCCTGAGAGTTTCTTACTGTTATGACAGCCCTGAGAGTTTCTTACTGTAATGACAGCCCTGAGAGTTTCTTACTGTTATGACAGCCCTGAGAGTTTCTTACTGTTATGACAACCCTGAGAGTTTCTTACTGTAATGACAGCCCTGAGAGTTTCTTACTGTTATGACAGCCCTGAGAGTTTCTTAATGTTATGACAGCCCTGAGAGTTTCTTACTGTTATGACAGCCCTGAGAGTTTCTTACTGTTATGACAGCCCTGAGAGTTTCTTACTGTTATGACAGCCCTGAGAGTTTCTTACTGTTATGAGAGCCCTGAGAGTTTCTTACTGTTATGACAGCCCTGAGAGTTTCTTACTGTTATGACAGCCCTGAGAGTTTCTTACTGTTATGACAGCCCTGAGAGTTTCTTACTGTTATGAGAGCCCTGAGAGTTTCTTACTGTTATGACAGCCCTGAGAGTTTCTTACTGTTATGACAGCCCTGAGAGTTTCTTACTGTTATGACAGCCCTGAGAGTTTCTTACTGTAATGACAGCCCTGAGAGTTTCTTACTGTTATGACAGCCCTGAGAGTTTCTTAATGTTATGACAGCCCTGAGAGTTTCTTACTGTTATGACAGCCCTGAGAGTTTCTTACTGTTATGACAGCCCTGAGAGTTTCTTACTGTTATGACAGCCCTGAGAGTTTCTTAGTGTTATGACAGCCCTGAGAGTTTCTTACTGTTATGACAGCCCTGAGAGTTTCTTACTGTTATGACAGCCCTGAGAGTTTCTTACTGTTATGACAGCCCTGAGAGTTTCTTACTGTTATGACAGCCCTGAGAGTTTCTTACTGTTATGACAGCCCTGAGAGTTTCTTACTGTTATGACAGCCCTGAGAGTTTCTTACTGTTATGACAACCCTGAGAGTTTCTTACTGTTATGACAGCCCTGAGAGTTTCTTACTGTTATGACAGCCCTGAGAGTTTCTTACTGTTATGACAGCCCTGAGAGTTTCTTACTGTTATGACAGCCCTAAGAGTTTCTTATTGTTATGACAGCCCTGAGAGTTTCTTACTGTTATGACAGCCCTGAGAGTTTCTTACTGTTATGAGAGCCCTGAGAGTTTCTTACTGTTATGACAGCCCTGAGAGTTTCTTACTGTTATGACAGCCCTGAGAGTTTCTTACTGTTATGACAGCCCTAAGAGTTTCTTACTGTTATGACAGCCCTGAGAGTTTCTTACTGTTATGAGAGCCCTGAGAGTTTCTTACTGTTATGACAGCCCTGAGAGTTTCTTACTGTTATGACAGCCCTGAGAGTTTCTTACTGTTATGACAGCCCTGAGAGTTTCTTACTGTTATGACAGCCCTGAGAGTTTCTTACTGTTATGACAGCCCTGAGAGTTTCTTACTCTTATGACAGCCCTAAGAGTTTCTTACTGTTATGACAGCCCTGAGAGTTTCTTACTGTTATGACAGCCCTGAGAGATTCTTACTGTTATGACAGCCCTGAGAGTTTCTTACTGTTATGACAGCCCTGAGAGTTTCTTACTGTTATGACAGCCCTGAGGGTTTCTTACTGTTATGACAGCCCTGAGAGTTTCTTACTGTTATGACAGCCCTGAGAGTTTCTTACTGTTATGACAGCCCTAAGAGTTTCTTATTGTTATGACAGCCCTGAGAGTTTCTTACTGTTATGACAGCCCTGAGAGTTTCTTACTGTTATGACAGCCCTAAGAGTATCTTACTGTTATGACAGCCCTAAGAGTTTCTTAATGTTATGACAGCCCTGAGAGTTTCTTACTGTTATGACAGCCCTGAGAGATTCTTACTGTTATGGCAGCCCTGAGAGTTTCTTACTGTTATGACAGCCCTGAGAGTTTCTTACTGTTATGACAGCCCTGAGAGTTTCTTACTGTTATGACAGTCCTGAGAGTTTCTTACTGTTATGACAGCCCTGAGAGTTTCTTACTGTTATGACAGCCCTGAGAGTTTCTTACTGTTATGACTGTCCTGAGAGTTTCTTACTGTTATGACAGCCCTGAGAGTTTCTTACTTTTATGACAGCCCTGAGAGTTTCTTACTGTTATGACAGCCCTGAGAGTTTCTTACTGTTATGACAGCCGTGAGAGTTTCTTACTGTTATGACAGCCCTGAGAGTTTCTTACTGTTATGACAGCCCAGAGAGTTTCTTACTGTTATGACAGCCCTGAGAGTTTCTTACTGTTATGACAGCCCTGAGAGTTTCTTACTGTTATGACAGCCCTGAGAGTTTCTTACTGTTATGACAGCCCTGAGAGTTTCTTACTGTTATGACAGCCCTGAGAGTTTCTTACTGTTATGACAGCCCTGAGAGTTTCTTACTGTTATGACAGCCCTGAGAGTTTCTTACTGTTATGACATCCCTTGTGAGTTTCTTACTGTTATGACAGCCCTGAGAGTTTCTTACTGTTATGACAGCCCTGAGAGTTTCTTACTGTTATGACAGCCCGAAGAGTTTCTTACTGTTATGACAGCCCTGAGAGTTTCTTACTGTTATGACAGCCCTGAAAAATTCTTACTGTTATGACAGTCCTGAGAGTTTCTTACTGTTATGACAGCCCTGAGAGTTTCTTACTGTTATGAGAGTCCTGAGAGTTTCTAACTGTTATGACTGTCCAGAGAGTTTCTTAGTGTTATGACAAACCTGAGAGTTTCTTAGTGTTATGACAACCTTGAGAGTTTCTTACTGTTATGACAGCCCTGAGAGTTTCTTAGTGTTATGACAGCCCTGAGAATTTCTTAGTGTTATGAGAACCCTGAGAGTTTCTTACTGTTATGACAGTCATGAGAGGTTCTTACGGTTATGACAGCCCTGAGAGTTTCTTAGTGTTATGACAACCCTGAGAGTTTCTTACTGTTAAGGCAGTCCTGAGAGTTTCTTACTGTTATGACAGTCCTGAGAGGTTCTTACTGTTATGACAGCCCTGAGAGTTTCTTAGTATTATGACAACCCTGAGAGTTTCTTACTGTTATTACAGTCCTGAGAGTTTCTTACTGTTATGACAGCCCTGAGAGTTTCTTACTGTTATGACAGCCCTGAGAGTTTCTTACTGTTATGACAGTCCTGAGAGTTTCTTACTGTTATGACAGTCCTGAGAGCTTCTTACTGTTATGACAGTCCTGAGAGTTTCTTAGTGTTATGACAACTCTAAGATTTTCTTACTGTTATGACAGACCTGAGAGTTTCTTACTGTTATGACAGCCCTGAGAGTTTCTTACTGTTATGACAGTCCTGAGAGTTTCTTACTGTTTTTACAGTCCTGAGAGTTTCTTACTGTTATGACAGTATAGAGATTTTCTTACTGTTATGACAACACTGAGAGTTTCTTACTGTTATGACAGCCCTGAGAGTTTCTTACTGTTATGACAATCCTAAGAGTTTCTTAGTGTTATGAGAGTCCTGAGAGTTTCTTAGTGTTATGACAGCCCTGAGAGTTTCTTACTGTTATGACAGCCCTGAGAGTGTCTTACTGTTATGACAGCCCTGAGAGTTTCTTACTGTTATGACAGTCCTGAGAGTTTCTTACTGTTATGACAGCCCTGAGAGTTTCTTACTGTTATGGCAGCCCTGAGAGTTTCTTACTGTTACGACAGCCCTGAGAGTTTCTTACTGTTATGACAACCCTGAGAGTTTCTTAGTGTTATGACAACCCTGAGAGTTTCTTACTGTTACGACAGCCCTGAGAGTTTCTTACTGTTATGACAATCCTGAGAGTTTCTTACTGTTATGACAGTCCTGGGAGTTTCTTACTGTTATGACAGCCCTTAGAGTTTCTTACTGTTATGACATCCCTGAGAGTTTCTTACTGTTATGACAGCCCTGAGAGTTTCTTAGTGTTATGACAGTCCTGAGAGTTTCTTACTGTTTTTACAGTCCTGATAGTTTCTTACTGTTATGACAGTCCTGAGAGTTTCTTACTGTTTTTACAGTCCTGAGAGTTTCTTACTGTTATGACAGTCCTGAGAGTTTCTTACTGTTATGACAGTCCTAAGAGTTTCTTAGTGTTATGAGAGTCCTGAGAGTTTCTTACTGTTATGACAGCCCTGAGAGTTTCTTACTGTTATGACAATCCTAAGAGTTTCTTAGTGTTATGAGAGTCCTGAGAGTTTCTTACTGTTATGACAGCCCTGAGAGTTTCTTACTGTTATGACAGTCCTGAGAGTTTCTTACTGTTATGACAGTCCTGAGAGTTTCTTACTGTTATGACAGTCCTGAAATTTTCTTACTGTTATGACAACCCTGAGAGTTTCTTACTGTTATGACAGTCCTGAGAGTTTCTTACTGTTATGACAGTCCTGAAATTTTCTTACTGTTATGAAAACCCTGAGAGTTTCTTACTCATATGACAGTCCTGAGAGTTTCTTACTGTTATGACAGTCCTTTGTTTCTTTGTGTTATGACAGCCCTGAGAGTTTCTTACTGTTATGACAGTCCTGAGAGTTTTGTTATTGTCATGACAGTCCCGAGAGTTTCTTACTGTTATGACAGCCCTGAGAGTTTCTTACTACTATGACAACCCTGAGAGTTTCTTACTGTTATGACAGCCCTGAGAGTTTCTTAGTGTTATGACAACCCTGAGAGTTTCTCAGTGTTATGTCAACCCTGAGAGTTTCTTACTATTATGACAACCCTGAGAGTTTCTTACTGTTATGACAGTCCTTAGAGCTTCTAACTATTATGACAGCCCTGAGAGTTTCTTACTGTTATGACAGCCCTGAGAGTTTCTTACTGTTATGACAGTCCTGAGAGTTTCTTACTGTTATGACAGTCCTGAGAGTTTCTTACTGTTAGGACAGCCCTGAAAGTTTCTTACTGTTATGACAGCCCTGAGAGTTCCTTACTGTTATGACAGCCCTGAGAGTTTCTTACTGTTATGACAACCCTGAGAGTTTCTTCGTGTTATGACAGTCCTGAGAGTTTCTTAATGTTGTGAGAGTCCTGAGAGTTTTTTACTGTTATGACAGCCATGAGAGTTTCTTACTGTTATGACAGCCCTGAGAGTTTCTTAGTGTTATGACAATCCTGAGAGTTTCTTACTGTTATGACAGTCCTGAGAGTTTCTTACTGTTATGACAGCCCTGAGAGTGTCTTACTGTTATGACAGCCCTGAGAGTTTCTTACTGTTATGACAGTCCTGAGAGTTTCTTACTGTTATGACAGCCCTGAGAGTTTCTTACTGTTATGGCAGCCCTGAGAGTTTCTTACTGTTACGACAGCCCTGAGAGTTTCTTACTGTTATGACAACCCTGAGAGTTTCTTAGTGTTATGACAACCCTGAGAGTTTCTTACTGTTACGACAGCCCTGAGAGTTTCTTACTGTTATGACAATCCTGAGAGTTTCTTACTGTTATGACAGTCCTGGGAGTTTCTTACTGTTATGACAGCCCTTAGAGTTTCTTACTGTTATGACATCCCTGAGAGTTTCTTACTGTTATGACAGCCCTGAGAGTTTCTTACTGTTATGACAGCCCTGAGAGTTTCTTACTGTTATGACAGCCCTGAGAGTTTCTTACTGTTATGACAGCCCTGAGAGTTTCTTACTGTTATGACAGCCCTGAGAGTTTCTTACTGTTATGACAGCCTTGAGAGTTTCTTACTGTTATTACAGTACTGAGAGTTTCTTACTGTTATTACCACCCTGAGAGTTTCTTACTGTTATAACAACCCTGAGAGTCTCTTACTGTTATGACAACCCTGAGAGTTTCTTACTGTTATGACAGCTCTGAGAGTTTCTTACTGTTATGAGAGCCCTGAGAGTTTCTTACTGTTATGACAGCCCTGAGAGTTTCTTACTGTTATGACAGCCCTGAGAGTTTCTTACTTTTATTACAGTCCTGAGAGTTTCTTACTGTTATGACAACCCTGAGAGTTTCTTACTGTTATGACAACCCTGAGAGTTTCCTAGTGTTATGACAATCCTGAGAGTTTCTTACTGTTATGACAGCCCTGAGCGTTTCTTACTGTTATAACAGTCCTCAGAGTTTCTTACAGTTATGACAGCCCTGAGAGTTTCTTAGTTATGGCAGCCCTGAGAGTTTCTTACTGTTATGAGAGCCCTGAGTGTTTCTTACTATTATGAGAGCCCTGAGAGTTTTTTACTGTTATGACAGCCCTGAGAGTTTCTTACTGTTATGACAGCCCTGAGAGTTTCTTAATGTTATGACAGCCCTGAGAGTTTCTTACTGTTATGACAGCCCTGAGAGTTTCTTACTATTATGACAGCCCTGAGAGTTTCTTACTGTTATGACAGCCCTGAGAGTTTCTTACTGTTATGACAGCCTTGAGAGTTTCTTACTGTTATGACAGCCCTGAGAGTTGCTTACTGTTATGACAGTCCTGAGAGTTTCTTAGTAGTATGAGAGCCCTGAGAGTTTCTTACTGTTTGGACAGCCCTGAGAGTTTCTTAGTGTTATGACAGTCCTGAGACTTTCTTACTGTTATGACAGTCTTTAGAGTTTCTTACTGTTATGACAGCCCTGAGAGTTTCTTACTGTTATGACAGTCCTGAGAGATTCTTACTGTTATGACAGCCCTAAGAGTTTCTTACCGTTATGACAGCCCTGAGAGTTTCTTACTGTTATGACAGCCCTGAGAGTTCCTTACTGTTATAAATGTATTGAGAGTTTCTTACTGTTATGAGAGTCCTGAAAGTTTCTTACTGTTATGAGAGCTCTGAGAGTTTCCTACTGTTATGACAGCCCTGAGATTTTCTTACTGTTATGAGAGCCCTGAGAGTTTCTTACTGTTATGACAGCCCTGAGAGTTTCTTACTGTTATGACAGCCCTGAGAGTTTCTTACTGTTATGACAGCCCTGAGAGTTTCTTACTCTTCTGACAGCCCTGAGAGTTTCTTACTGTTATGACAGCCCTGAGAGTTTCTTACTGTTATGACAGTACTGAGAGTTTCTTACTGTTATGACAGCCCTGAGAGTTTCTTACTCTTATGACAGTCCTGTGAGTTTCTTACTGTTATGACAGCCCTGAGAGTTTCTTACTGTTATGACAGTCCTGAGAGTTTCTTACTGTTATGAGAGCCCTGAGAGTTTCTTACTGTTATGACACTCCTGAGAGTTTCTTACTGTTATGACAGCTCTGAGAGTTTCTTACTGTTATGACAGTATTGAGAGTTTCTTACTGTTATGAGAGCCCTGAGAGTTTCTTACTGTTATGACAACCCTGAAAGTTTCTTTCTGTTATGAGAGCCCTGAGAGTTTCTTACTTTTATGACGGCCCTGAGAGTTTCTTACTGTTATGACAGTCCTGAGAGTTTCTTACTGTTATGACAGCCCTGAGAGTTTCTTACTGTTATGACAGTCCTGAGAGTTTCTTACTGTTATGACAGCCCCGAGAGTTTCTTACTGTTATGAAAGCCCTGAGAGTTTCTTACTGTTATGACAGCCCTGAGAGTTTCTTACTGTTATGACAGTCCTGAGAGTTTCTTACTGTTATGACAGCCCTGAGTGTTTCTTACTGTTATGAGAGCCCTGAGAGTTTCTTACTGTTTTGAGAGCCCTGAGAGTTTCTTACTGTTTTGACTGTCCTGAGAGTTTCTTACTGTTATGACAGCCCTGGGAGTTTCTTACTGTTATGACAGCCCTGAGAGTTTCTTACTGTTATGAGAGCCCTGAGAGTTTCTTTCTGTTTTGACAGCCCTGAGAGTTTCTTACTGTTATGACAGCCCTGAGAGTTTCTTTCTGTTATGACAGCCCTGAGAGTTTCTTACTGTTATGACAGCCCTGAGAATTTCTTACTTTTATGAGAGCCCTGAGAGTTTCTTTCTGTTATGACAGTTCTGAGAGTTTCTTTCTGTTATTACAGCCCTGAGAGTTTCTTACTGTTATGAGAGCCCTGAGAGTTTCTTACTGTTATGACAGCCGTGAGAGTTTCTTACTGTTATGAGAGCCCTGAGAGTTTCTTACTGTTATGACAGCCCTGAGAGTTTCTTACTGTTATGAGAGCCCTGAGAGTTTCTTTCTGTTATGAGAGCCCTGAGAGTTTCTTACTGTTATGAGAGCCCTGAGAGTTTCTTACTGTTATGACAGCCCTGAGAGTTTCTTAGTGTTATGACAGCCCTGAGAGTTTCTTACTGTTATGACAGCCCTGAGAGTTTCTTACTGTTATGACAGCCCTGAGAGTTTCTTAGTGTTATGACAGCCCTGAGAGTTTCTTACTGTTATGACAGCCCTGAGAGTTTCTTAGTGTTATGACAGCCCTGAGAGTTTCTTACTGTTATGACAGCCCTGAGAGTTTCTTACTGTTATGACAGCCCTGAGAGTTTCTTAGTGTTATGACAGCCCTGAGAGTTTCTTACTGTTATGACAGCCCTGAGAGTTTCTTACTGTTATGACAGCCCTGAGAGTTTCTTACTGTTATGTCAGCCCTGAGAGTTTCTTACTGTTATGACAGCCCTGAGAGTTTCTTACTGTTATGACAGCCCTGAGAGTTTCTTACTGTTATGACAGCCCTGAGAGTTTCTTACTGTTATGACAGCCCTGAGAGTTTCTTACTGTTATGACAGCCCTGAGAGTTTCTTACTGCCCTCACTTATTACATTATTCTTAACATTTTGTGAAACATATATTGCATGAAATTTATTGTTTTATTGTTATTTCTATAAAAGAGAGATGAAAATTATTTATACAACAGTTGCAGTTGATGGAAGGTAAAATATCTGTGTAAGAGTCACTTAAGAGTAGACTACAGCATCTCACTTAATGACGGAGTTCCGGTGCTAAGACCACGTCGTTAAACGAATTCATCGCTAAGTGAGGAGCATAAATAATGGTAGTGAGTTTGTGTCAACCATCTCTGACCTTTGCACCATTTTAACATTTGTGGTATATTTTTAAATGTTTATACAGTAGTGTAATGTATATTGAAATAAAAAGAATAGAGAAAATAGCTCTAATATACATTATTTAAGTATGAATACTGGCCAGAAAGCCCATGGTAAGTTAGAGGCATCAGTAAACAAGTGTAGACAGTGGAACACTGAGTTTCAGCCTTAATACATCCTAGCATCCCAGCCCGGTGGCCTGGTGGCTAAAGCTCCCGCTTCACACACGGAGGGCCCGGGTTCAATTCCCGGCGGGTGGAAAACATTTCGATACGTTTCCTTACACCTGTTGTCCTGTTCACCTAGCAGCAAATAGGTACCTGGGTGTTAGTCGACTGGTGTGGGTCGCATCCTGGGGGACAAGATTAAGGACCCCAATGGAAATAAGTTACACAGTCCTCGATGACGCACTGACTTTCTTGGGTTATCCTGGGTGGCTAACCCTCCGGGGTTAAAAATCCGAACGAAATCTTATCTTAGCAGCTGCGACTCAAGTTGAAACGTCTTAAAGTCAAAGCAATATTTCCCAAAAGAAATAATATAAATCCAGTTAATCTGTTCCAGACCCACAAAAAATAATTTTTTTAAAGAATAACTATAGTTTTACATACGACACAGATAAATACATATACGTACTACTTAAATTTGTAATTTACAATAAATAAATTAACATTTAAATAAACATTTAAAATAATATTTACTTACTTTCATTGAAGTCTGTTTCTAGCATCTGAAAGATAGTGAGTAGTGTGGGAGCACACTAGGCTAGGTAACAAGTCCTGATCTGGGGTTACTTCCCTTCTCTGTCTTTTAATGCTACTAGGACCAGCTTAAGTCACTGGACCCCTGTCTCACAAAATAACTGTCAAGAGTGCTATGTTTCTGGCGCCTCTTTAACATTTCCCTAAAATGGGACATGTTTCTGTCACTAAACTTGTTGTAGAGATGGTTTTTTTCAGCTTGCTCAAGGTGGTATTTTTCCACAAAACTTTGCAACCTATTCCACATTCCACACATGTCCCTAATTGCAACCTATTCCACATTCCACACATGTCCCTAATTGCAACCTATTCCACATTCCACACATGTCCCTAATTGCAACCTATTCCACATTCCACACATGTCCCTAATTGCAACCTATTCCACATTCCACACATGTCCCTAATTGCAACCTATTCCACATTCCACACATGTCCCTAATTGCAACCTATTCCACATTCCACACATGTCCCTAATTGCAACCTATTCCATATTCCACACATGTCCCTAATTGCAACCTATTTCTCATTCCACTCATGTCCCTAATTGCAACCTATTCCACATTCCACACATGCTCCTAATTGCAACCTATTGCACATTCCACACATGTCCCTAATTGCAACCTATTCCACATTCCACACATGTCCCTAATTGCAACCTATTTCTCATTCCACTCATGTCCCTAATTGCAACCTATTCCACATTCCACACATGTCCCTAATTGCAACCTATTCTACATTCCACACATGTCCCTAATTGCAACCTATTCCACATTCCACACATGTCCCTAATTGCAACCTATTGCACATTCCACACATGTCCCTAATTGCAACCTATTCCACATTCCACACATGTTCCTAATTGCAACCTATTCCACATTCCACACATGTCCCTAATTGCAACCTATTCCACACTACACACATGTCCCTAATTGCAACCTATTTCTCTTTCCACTCATGTCCCTAATTGCAACCTATTCCACATTCCACACATGTCCCTAATTGCAACCTATTCCACATTCCACACATGCTCCTAATTGCAACCTATTGCACATTCCACACATGTCCCTAATTGCAACCTATTCCACATTCCACACATGTCCCTAATTGCAACCTATTTCTCATTCCACTCATGTCCCTAATTGCAACCTATTCCACATTCCACACATGTCCCTAATTGCAACCTATTCTACATTCCACACATGTCCCTAATTGCAACCTATTCCACATTCCACACATGTCCCTAATTGCAACCTATTGCACATTCCACACATGTCCCTAATTGCAACCTATTCCACATTCCACACATGTTCCTAATTGCAACCTATTCCACATTCCACACATGTCCCTAATTGCAACCTATTCCACACTACACACATGTCCCTAATTGCAACCTATTTCTCTTTCCACTCATGTCCCTAATTGCAACCTATTCCACATTCCACACATGTCCCTAATTGCAACCTATTCCACATTCCACACATGTCCCTAATTGCAACCTATTTCTCATTCCACTCATGTCCCTAATTGCAACCTATTCCACATTCCACACATGCCCCTAATTGCAACCTATTGCACATTCCACACATGTCCCTAATTGCAACCTATTCCACATTCCACACATGTCCCTAATTGCAACCTATTTCTCATTCCACTCATGTCCCTAATTGCAACCTATTCCACATTCCACACATGTCCCTAATTGCAACCTATTCTACATTCCACACATGTCCCTAATTGCAACCTATTCCACATTCCACACATGTCCCTAATTGCAACCTATTCCACATTCCACACATGTCCCTAATTGCAACCTATTCCACATTCCACAGATGTCCCTAATTACAACCTATTTCTCTTTCCACTCATGTCCTTAATTGCAACCTATTCCACATTCCACACATGTCCCTAATTGCAACCTATTCCACATTCCACACATGTCCCTAATTGCAACCTATTCCACATTCCACACATGCCCCTAATTGCAACCTATTCCACATTCCACACATGTCCCTAATTGCAACCTATTCCACATTCCACACATGTCCCTAATTGCAACCTATTCCACATTCCACACATGTCCCTAATTGCAACCTATTTCTCATTCCACTCATGTCCCTAATTGCAACCTATTCCACATTCCACACATGTCCCTAATTGCAACCTATTCTACATTCCACACATGTCCCTAATTGCAACCTATTCCACATTCCACACATGTCCCTAATTGCAACCTATTCCACATTCCACACATGTCCCTAATTGCAACCTATTTCTCATTCCACTCATGTCCCTAATTGCAACCTATTCCACATTCCACACATGTCCCTAATTGCAACCTATTTCTCATTCCACTCATGTCCCTAATTGCAACCTATTCCACATTCCACACATGTCCCTAATTGCAACCTATTCTACATTCCACACATGTCCCTAATTGCAACCTATTCCACATTCCACACATGTCCCTAATTGCAACCTATTCCACATTCCACACATGTCCCTAATTGCAACCTATTTCTCATTCCACTCATGTCCCTAATTGCAACCTATTCCACATTCCACACATGTCCCTAATTGCAACCTATTCTACATTCCACACATGTCCCTAATTGCAACCTATTCCACATTCCACACATGTCCCTAATTGCAACCTATTTCTCATTCCACTCATGTCCCTAATTGCAACCTATTCCACATTCCACACATGTCCCTAATTGCAACCTATTCTACATTCCACACATGTCCCTAATTGCAACCTATTCCACATTCCACACATGTCCCTAATTGCAACCTATTTCTCATTCCACTCATGTCCCTAATTGCAACCTATTCCACATTCCACACATGTCCCTAATTGCAACCTATTCTACATTCCACACATGTCCCTAATTGCAACCTATTCCACATTCCACACATGTCCCTAATTGCAACCTATTTCTCATTCCACTCATGTCCCTAATTGCAACCTATTCCACATTCCACACATGTCCCTAATTGCAACCTATTCTACATTCCACACATGTCCCTAATTGCAACCTATTCTACATTCCACACGTCCCTAGAAGCGATTGTTGATTTGCTTTCGTCATACATCCTGGCAAGCTCCACAACTCACACACCACTCGTATTTTTGTACGATGTATTTCTTCACTTCTATGGTATTTCTCATTTTCTTTACCAAAGGGGTGCCATTTAATGTAAGCTTCTTCGGGCTCATAGAGACTTATTTCACAGTCGCACTCAAGAAACAAGCACCAAACACAATGAATTAATTGTGAAATGTTTGGATGAGTGTGCAGGGTAATGTTCACTCGAAAATAAACAAGCAACCAGACTGACTCGCGGTATCTTGTATGCCTCTCCACGCAGGCATGGTGAGGTGCGGGCAGGCAGACAGATCTGTTATGCGGAATGAAACAAGGTGCACAGTGCGAAACTTGGGACAAAATTTAGCCAAAAAAATACAGTTCTAAACTCAAAGCATACAATACTCAGGGCAGACAAACCTCGGGGTTCCACTGTACGTCGCTAAGTGAGGAGAGGCTGTATTAAACCCAGGCAATAATTCTCAAACTATACCCACTTCCACTGTACCACTTACTCACTTCCACTGTACCACTTACCAGAGTGTAAACCATCAACAGTATTAAACTCAGACAATGCATCAGTCTTGAGTTTTACAACTCACTAATCGCGAGTTCAAGCCCCGCCTGTTGTATGTTTAATAGTCATAAGATACACTCACACTGTACCTCATACTAGAGTGTAAACATTGACTTGTCAGCATGGACTTCAATGTTAAAGTGTTTAATAAATAACATTAATACCAGGTAGCCCTGGCTGACTGGAGATGATGCTGATGATGGAAATTAATACATGATTAAGGCAAGAATAAACCAGTGATGGAAGCTGCATATTTTAAACCTCAGTTTTATAAACAAGTTTCAAAGAAACCTTCTTTTCTATATCATATTTAAATTAAATTAATGTGTTTCAAAACTGGGTTAATTAACATTTTAACCTAGCACTGACCACATTACTGTATCATAACTTACACTGTTCCGTAAATACACATTCCTTGACTTTCATGATGAGGGTAAAAAAATAAAATTAATAGAAATTTGTAGAGTATTACAAAAAATTTTGTGACAAATACTGACACAGCACAAAATCAAGACTGCCCATGACCACATTATTTACTAATATAATTACCTCATTTATTAAGACTTAGTTTTATAGTGAAAAAAAAAAAGATTTTACTAATTATTTTACTCCATATTAGACTAATAGTAAGACTAATAGTAAGACTTATAGTAAGACTTATAGTAAGACTTATAGTAAGACTTATAGTAAGACTTATAGTAAGACTTATAGTAAGACTAATAGTAAGACTTACAGTAAGACTTATAGTAAGACTAATAGTAAGACTTACAGTAAGACTTATAGTAAGACTAATAGTAAGACTTACAGTAAGACTTATAGTAAGACTAATAGTAAGACTTACAGTAAGACTGGGCCAATGGGAGGTGACCTCCAAATATTAAATCCAGGTAAACTCCAGGTTGCAATTGACTTCTTCATAAATTATTTTGGGCTAAGTGCTGAGGATGGCTTGCCAGGGAACATTTTGGGCTAAGTGCTGAGGAAGGCTTGCCAGGGAACATTTTGGGCTAAGTGCTGAGGAAGGCTTGCCAGGGAACATTTTGGGCTAAGTGCTGAGGAAGGCTTGCCAGGGAACATTTCGGGCTAAGTGCTGAGGAAAGCTTGCCAGGGAACATTTTGAGCTAAGTGCTGAGGAAGGCTTGCCAGGGAACATTTCGGGCTAAGTGTTGAGGAAGGCTTGCCTGGGAACATTTCGGGCTAAGTGTTGAGGAAGGCTTGCCAGGGAACATTTCGGGCTAAGTGCTGAGGAAGGCTTGCCAGGGAACATTTCGGGCTAAGTGCTGAGGAAGGCTTGCCAGGGAACATTTCGGGCTAAGTGCTGAGGAAGGCTTGCCAGGGAACATTTCGGGCTAAGTGCTGAGGAAGGCTTGCCAGGGAACATTTCGGGCTAAGTGCTGAGGAAGGCTTGCCAGGGAACATTTAACAGTCACTCCTTGCATTATAGTAAATTTGATGAACTTTCCATTGGCTATTTCTAAGATTGTCTAACTATGAATTTATGTTACTTGTATGTCAATAATCAGTTTCTTGTACTTAATATTGTTATGTTATTAATTTATTCCTCATTATCTGTTAAGATAAAGTTTAGTTCATTTTCACTTCAAGTTGGTTCTGTTATCTTTTGGTTTAATATAAACCTTTCAATCTCAGGAGTTCCCTGGTATGTGTCTGTTCAGATGTTCAACACTGGAGTGAAATTAATGACGGAACACTAATGAAAACTAGGAGTTCAAATGAACTAGGATATATAAACTAATTATTTCTGACAATGATTTTAAAAATAGATAATTAGTATACAGTACTAGATAATCTATTATGAGCAAAGGTGGAGTCCCAAGAGCAAGAGACTTAACTAGATGAGAAAACTACAGTGAGTACACAAGAATTGTCTGTCTTTCCCATCACTGATGAGCTGTTAGTGGTATTTGAGTTGTTCTTACCATCATTAATGAGCCGTGAGTGGTATGTGAATTTTTTCAGTAGTCAACAGTAGGACTGGAGTGATATTGCCTGTTGTCGGTGTTCAAACAGAGGAACTGGACGAGTGGATGTGATGTTCCTTGTGGTTATTGATCAAATGTGGTTGTTGTCTGTGGTCGACAGTTAGTAGAACTGGACGTGGTGTTGCCTGTGTTAAAGATAATTACTTAAATTATACTGGATAAATATTAACCCTTTCACTGGTGCTCATGTAGATCCATGTCAGAAGAATCAGTGTCACAGAAGTAGATCAACATTTTAATCACAGTTCTCTAAGATATGGTGTGAGCAGTAAATTGTGGCCTAGACATGAGAGAATGGATCAGTGCAGTAGGTGTGCAGTGTATAAAAATAATATTGTTCCTGGAGGAACAACTGGGTGCAACTAATCTCTGACCTGACTGGGTTAATATAGTAACTTTCAGGCATTTTCCAGGATGGTTTTCAGGGTTTTATTGGCTTTTTCTCAGACCATATTGAAAGACTAGAAGACAAACTATTGAGATGGAGATAAGTTTTGTCAGTTTAAGACTGAAAGTGGACTGAAGAAGGTCTAAATAGTGGAAATAACTTACTTTTTACGATTTTCCTGAAGAGCAGCAGTGAAGCCATCTTCAGTTTTTTGAAGAAGGAATCAAAACTGACAGCAAGTGTTATATAGGCTGAGAACATCATTACTGATCAGAGGAAAGGTTACTTTAGTGACGGAAATGGCTGCAGTGTTTATTCTGAAATGTTTTTAAGCTGGAATTTGTGAAATTTTGAGTAAAATATGCCAAATGTGCCAATTTCTGGGCACTATATGGGGTAGTGCTGATAGATAAATAAGAAGTTTATGCTTAATTGATAGAATGGAAAACTTACAAACAAAACAGTAAAGAATTTGGTCATAATGAGGCATTAAATTGATGAAAAGCAGACCCAGAAGTGATCAAAATCGTAGTTGCTTAATGTGCTTCCCAACCTTTATCATCATACCTGGATGATTTAGTAAGATATAAATAAAAGTAACAGCACAGTAAGTGGGTAATAACACAGTAACAGCACAGTATGTGGGTAATAACAGTAACAGCACAGTAAGTGGGTAATAACACAGTAACAGCACAGTAAGTGGGTAATAACACAGTAACAGCACAGTAAGTGGGTAATAACACAGTAACAGCACAGTAAGTGGGTAATAACACAGCAGCAGCACAGTAAATGGGTAATAACACAGTAACAGCACATTAAGTGGGTAATAACACAGTAGCAGCACAGAAAGTGAGTAATAACACAGAAGCAGCACAGTAAGTGGGTAATAACACAGTAACAGAACAGTAAGTGGGTAATAACACAGTAACAGCACAGTAAGTGGGTAATAACACAGTAACAGCAGAGTAAGTGGGTAATAACACAGTAACAGCACAGTAAGTGGGTAATAAAACAGTAACAGCACAGTAAGTGGGTAATAACACAGTAACAGCACAGTAAGCGGGTAATAGCACAGTAACAGCACAGTAAGTGGGTAATAATACAGTAACAGCACAGTAAGTGGGTAATAACACAGTAACAGCACAGTAAGTGGGTAATGGGTAATAAAACAGTAACAGCACAGTAAGTGGGTAATAACACAGTAACAGCACAATAAGCGGGTAATAGCACAGTAACAGCACAGTAAGTGGGTAATAATACAGTAACAGCACAGTAAGTGGGTAATAACACAGTAACAGCACAGTAAGTGGGTAATAACACAGTAACAGCACAGTAAGTGGGTAATAACACAGTAACAGCACAGTAAGTGGGTAATAACACAGTACAGCACAGTAAGTGGGTAATACCACAGTAACAACACAGTAAGTGGGTAATAATACAGTAACAGCACAGTAAGTGGGTAATAACACAGTAACAGCACAGTAAATGGGTAATAACACAGTAACAGCACAGTAAGTGGGAAATAACACAGTAACAGCACAGTAAGTTGGTAATAATACAGTAACAGCACAGTAAGTGGGTAATAACACAGTAACAGCACAGTAAGTGGGTAATAACACAGTAACAGCACAGTAAGTGAGTAATAACACAGTAACAGCACAGTAAGTGGGTAATAACACAGTAACAGCACAGTAAGTGGGTAATAACACAGTAACAGCACAGTAAGTGGGTAATACAACAGTAACAGCACAGTAAGTGGGTAATAATACAGTAACAGCACAGTAAGTGGGTAATAACACAGTAACAGCACAGTAAATGGGTAATAACACAGTAACAGCACAGTAAGTGGGAAATAACACAGTAACAGCACAGTAAGTTGGTAATAATACAGTAACAGCACAGTAAGTGGGTAATAACACAGAAACAGCACAGTAAGTGGGTAATAACACAGTAACAGCACAGTAAGTGAGTAATAACACAGTAACAGCACAGTAAGTGGGTAATAACACAGTAACAGCACAGTAAGTGGGTAATAACACAGTAACAGCACAGTAAGTGGGAAATAACACAGTAACAGCACAGTAAGTGAGTAATAACACAGTAACAGCACAGTAAGTGGGTAATAACACAGTAATTGCAAAGTAAGTGGGTAATAACACAGTAACAACACAGTAAGTGGGTAATAACACAGTAACAGCACAGTAAGTGAGTAATAACACAGTAACAGCACAGTAAGTGGGTAATAACAAAACAGCGCAGTAAGTGGGTAATAACAGAACAGCACAGTAAGTGGGTAATAACAGAACAGCACAGTAAGTGGGTAATAACAGAACAGCGCAGTAAGTGGGTAATAATAGAACAGTGCAGTAAGTGGGTAATAACACAGTAACAGCACAGTAAATGGGTAATAACACAGTAACAGCACAGTAAGTGGGAAATAACACAGTAACAGCACAGTAAGTTGGTAATAATACAGTAACAGCACAGTAAGTGGGTAATAACACAGTAACAGCACAGTAAGTGGGTAATAACACAGTAACAGCACAGTAAGTGAGTAATAACACAGTAACAGCACAGTAAGTGGGTAATAACACAGTAACAGCACAGTAAGTGGGTAATAACACAGTAACAGCACAGTAAGTGGGTAATAACACAGTAACAGCACAGTAAGTGAGTAATAACACAGTAACAGCACAGTAAGTGGGTAATAACACAGTAATAGCACAGTAAGTGGGTAATAACACAGTAACAACACAGTAAGTGGGTAATAACACAGTAACAGCACAGTAAGTGGGTAATAACACAGTAATAGCACAGTAAGTGGGTAATAACACAGTAACAGCACAGTAAGTGAGTAATAACACAGTAACAGCACAGTAAGTGGGTAATAACACAGTAACAGCACAGTAAGTGGGTAATAACACAGTAACAGCACATTAAGTGGGTAATAACACAGTAGCAGCACAGTAAGTGGGTAATAACACAGTAACAGCACAGTAAGTGGGTAATAACACAGTAGCAGCACAGTAAGTGGGTAATAACACAGTAACAGCACAGAAAGTGAGTAATAACACAGAAGCAGCACAGTAAGTGGGTAATAACACAGTAACAGCATAGTAAGTGGGTAATAACACAGTAACAGCACAGTAAGTGGGTAATAACACAGTAACAGCACAGTAAGTGGGTAATAACACAGTAACAGCACAGTAAGCGGGTAATAACACAGTAACAGCACAGTAAGTGGGTAATAATACAGTAACAGCACAGTAAGTGGGTAATAACACAGCAACAGCATAGTAAGTGGGTAATAACACAGTAACAGCACAGTAAGTGGGTAATAACACAGTAACAGCACAGTAAGTGGGTAATAACACAGTAACAGCACAGTAAGTGGGTAATAACACAGTAACAGCACAGTAAGTGGGTAATAACACAGTAACAGCACAGTAAGTGAGTAATAACACAGTAACAGCACAGTAAGTGGGTAATAACACAGTAACAGCACAGTAAGTGGGTAATAACACAGTAACAGCACAGTAAGTGGGTAATAACACAGTAACAGCACAGTAAGCAAGTAATATCACAGTAACAAAAAAAAACAGAAATAGCACAGTAAGTCAGACATAACAGGGTTTAACAAAACAGCACAGTAATAACACTGTATAACAGAAGAACAACAAGGTAATAACACTAACAGCAGAACAGCACAGTAATAACACAGTAAACTGAAGAACAACATAGTAATAACACTACGTAACATAAGAACAGCACAGTTGCAGCTGCAGAAAACAATATGAAGTTCAACGATGAGAAATTTCAATTACTCCAAAATGGTAAACACGAGGAAATTAAAACTTCATCAGAGTAAAAAACAAATTCCAGCTACAAAATAGAGCGAAAAACCAACGTCAAAGACCTGGGAGTGATCATGTCGGAGGATCTCACCTTCAAGGACCATAACATTGTATCAATCGCATCTGCTATTGGATGGATAATGAGAACCTTCAAAACTAATGATGCCAAGCACATGATGACACTCTTCAGGTCACTTGTTCTATCTAGGCTGGAATATTGCTGCACACTAACAGCACCTTTCAAGACAGGTGAAATTGCTGAACTAGAAAATGTACAGAGAACCTTCACGGTGCGCATAACGGAGATAAAACACCTCAATTACTGGGAGCGCTTGAGGTTCCTAAACCTGTATTCCCTGGAACGCAGGAGGGAGAGATACCTGGAGTTTACCTGGAGAGAGTTCCAGGGGTCAATGCCCCCGAAACCCGGTCTGTGACAAGGCCTCCTGGTGGATCAGAGCCTGATCAACCAGGTTGTTACTGCTGGCTGCACGAAATCCAACGTACGAGCCACAGCCCGGCTGGTCAGGTACCGACTTTAGGTGCTTGTCCAGTGCCAGCTTGAAGACTGCCAGGGGTCTGTTGGTAATCCCCCTTAAGATACATGATTATATACACCTGGAAAATCCTAGAGGGACTAGTACCGAACTTGCACACGAAAATCACTCACTACGAAAGCAAAGGACTTGGCAGACGATGCAACATCCCCCCAATGAAAAGCAGGGATGTCACTAGCACGTTAAGAGACCATACAATAAGTGTCAGGGGCCCAAGACTGTTCAACTGCCTCCCAGCATACATAAGGGGGATTACCAACAGACCCCTGGCAGTCTTCAAGCTGGCACTGGACAAGCACCTAAAGTCGGTTCCTGACCAGCCGGGCTGTGGCTCGTACGTTGGATTGCGTGCAGCCAGTAGTAACAGCCTGGTTGATAAGGCTCTGATCCACCAGAAGGCCTGGTCACAGACCGGGCCCCGGGGGCGTTGACCCCCAGAACTCTCTCCAGATAAACTACAGGTAATACACTATATAACAGCAGAACAGCAGAGTAATAACACTATAACAACAGAACAGCAGAGTAATAACACAGTATAACAGCAGAACAGCACAGTAATAACACAGTATAGCAGCAGAACAGCATAGTAATTACACTAACAGCAGAACAGCACAGTAATAACACTATAACAGAACAGCACAGTAATAACACAGTATAACAGCAGAACAGCACAGTAATAACACAGTATAGCAGCAGAACAGCATAGTAATTACACTATTTAACAGCAGAACAGCACAGTAATAACACAGTATAGCAGCAGAACAGCACAGTAATAACACAGTATAACAGCAGAACAGCATAGTAATTACACTATATAACAGCAGAACAGCACAGTAATAACACAGTATAGCAGCAGAACAGCACAGTAATAACACAGTATAACAGCAGAACAGCATAGTAATTACACTATATAACAGCAGAACAGCACAGTAATAACACAGTATAACAGCAGAACAGCACAGTAATAACACAGTATAACAAAAGAACAGCACAGAAATAACACAGTATAACAGCAGAACAGCATAGTAATTACACTATATAACAGCAGAACAGCACAGTAATAACACAGTATAACAACAGAACAGCACAGTAATAACACAGCATAACAGCAGAACAGCACAGTAATAACACAGTATACCATGAGAGCAGCACAGTAATAACACAGTATAACAGCAGAACAGCAAAGTAATAACACAGTATAACAAGAGAACAGCACAGTAATAACACAGTATAACAACAGAACAGCACAGTATAACACAGTATAACAACAGAACAGCACAGTGATAACACAGCATAACAGCAGAACAGCACAGTAATAACACAGTATACCAAGAGAGCAGCACAGTAATAACACAGTATAACAGCAGAACAGCACAGTATAACACAGTATAACAACAGAACAGCACAGTAATAACACAGCATAACAGCAGAACAGCACAGTAATAACACAGTATAACAAGAGAGCAGCACAGTAATAACACAGTATAACAGCAGAACAGCACAGTAATAACACAGTATAGCAGCAGAACAGCACAGTAATAACACAGTATAGCAGCAGAACAGCACAGTAATAACACAGTATAACAGCAGAACAGCACAGTAATAACACAGTATAACAGCAGAACAGCACAGTAATAACACAGTATAACAGCAGAACAGCACAGTAATAACACAGTATAACAGCAGAACAGCACAGTAATAACACAGTATAACAGCAGAACAGCACAGTAATAACACAGTATAGCAGCAGAACAGCACAGTAATAACACAGTATAACAGCAGAACAGCACAATAATAACACAGTATAACAGCAGAACAGCACAATAATAACACAATATAACAGCAGAGTAATAACAGTATATAATAAGGAAGAACACTTCTAACAATAACAGAAGTTATCAGTGTGGTTGTTTGTGTGTTTGTTGAACCTTCACTGAAACAAACAACCTGCAGCAGTTATTATGGTAATTAATAACTGTCACTATAACAAGCATCTGACAAACATTATACCACAACTACTATGATATCTAAGATTACCTTTAATTATACACGTTGTTAAAGTTACCTTGTGTTATAGAGGTTGTTAAAGTTACCTTGTGTTATAGAGGTTGTTAAAGTTACCTTGTGTTATAGAGGTTGTTAAAGTTACCTTGTGTTATAGAGGTTGTTAAAGTTACCTTGTGTTATAGGGGTTGTTAAAGTTACCTTGTGTTATAGAGGTTGTTAAAGTTACCTTGTGTTATAGAGGTTGTTAAAGTTACCTTGTGTTATAGAGGTTGTTAAAGTTACCTTGTGTTATAGAGGTTGTTAAAGTTACCTTGTGTTATAGAGGTTGTTAAAGTTACCTTGTGTTATAGAGGTTGTTAAAGTTACCTTGTGTTATAGAGGTTGTTAAAGTTACCTTGTGTTATAGAGGTTGTTAAAGTTACCTTGTGTTATAGAGGTTGTTAAAGTTACCTTGTGTTATAGAGGTTGTTAAAGTTACCTTGTGTTATAGAGGTTGTTAAAGTTACCTTGTGTTATAGAGGTTGTTAAAGTTACCTTGTGTTATAGAGGTTGTTAAAGTTACCTTGTATTATAGAGGTTGTTAAAGTTACCTTGTATTATAGAGGTTGTTAAAGTTACCTTGTATTATAGAGGTTGTTAAAGTTACCTTGTGTTATAGAGGTTGTTAAAGTTACCTTGTATTATAGAGGTTGTTAAAGTTACCTTGTATTATAGAGGTTGTTAAAGTTACCTTGTGTTATAGTGGTTGTTAAAGTTACCTTGTGTTATGGAGGTTGTTAAAGTTACCTTGTGTTATAGAGGTTGTTAAAGTTACCTTGTGTTATAGAGGATGTTAAAGTTACCTTGTGTTATGGAGGTTGTTAAAGTTAATTGTATTAGAGAGGTCGTTAAAGTTACCTTGTATTATAGAGGTTGTTAAAGTTACCTTGTATTATAGAGGTTGTTAAAGTTACCTTGTATTATAGAGGTTGTTAAAGTTACCTTGTATTATAGAGGTTGTTAAAGTTACCTTGTGTTATAGTGGTTGTTAAAGTTACCTTGTGTTATGGAGGTTGTTAAAGTTACCTTGTGTTATGGAGGTTGTTAAAGTTACCTTGTGTTATGGAGGTTGTTAAAGTTACCTTGTATTATGGAGGTTGTTAAAGTTACCTTGTATTATGGAGGTTGTTAAAGTTACCTTGTGTTATGGAGGTTGTTAAAGTTTCCTTGTATTATAGAGGTTGTTAAAGTTACCTTGTATTATGGAGGTTGTTAAAGTTACCTTGTGTTATAGAGGTTGTTAAAGTTACCTTGTGTTATAGAGATTGTTAAAGTTACCTTGTATTATGGAGGTTGTTAAAGTTACCTTGTGTTATGGAGGTTGTTAAAGTTACCTTGTATTATAGAGGTTGTTAAAGTTACCTTGTGTTATGGAGGTTGTTAAAGTTACCTTGTGTTATAGAGATTGTTAAAGTTACCTTGTGTTATAGAGATTGTTAAAGTTACTTTGTGTTATAGAGGTTGTTAAAGTTACCTTGTGTTATAGAAGTTGTTAAAGTTACTTTGTGTTATAGAGATTGTTAAAGTTACCTTGTGTTATAGAGATTGTTAAAGTTACTTTGTGTTATAGAGGTTGTTAAAGTTACCTTGTGTTATAGAAGTTGTTAAAGTTACTTTGTGTTATAGAGATTGTTAAAGTTACCTTGTGTTATAGAAGTTGGTAAAGTTACTTTGTGTTATAGAGATTGTTAAAGTTACTTTGTGTTATAGAGGTTGTTAAAGTTACCTTGTATTATGGAGGTTGTTAAAGTTACCTTGTGTTATAGAGGTTGTTAAAGTTACCTTGTGTTATAGAAGTTGTTAAAGTTACTTTGTGTTATAGAGATTGTTAAAGTTACTTTGTGTTATAGAGGTTGTTAAAGTTACCTTGTATTATGGAGGTTGTTAAAGTTACCTTGTGTTATAGAAGTTGTTAAAGTTACTTTGTGTTATAGAGATTGTTAAAGTTACTTTGTGTTATAGAGGTTGTTAAAGTTACTTTGGGTTATATAGGTTGTTAAAGTTACGTTGTGTTATAGAGGTTGTTAAAGTTACCTTGTGTTATAGAGATTGTTAAAGTTACCTTGTATTATAGAGGTTGTTAAAGTTACTTTGGGTTATAGAGGCTGTTAAAGTTACCTTGTATTATAGAGGTTGTTAAAGTTACGTTGTGTTATAGAGGTTGTTAAAGTTACCTTGTGTTATAAAGGTTAAAGTTACCTTGTATTATAGAGGTTGTTAAAGTTACCTTGTGTTATAGAAGTTGTTAAAGTTACCTTGTGTTATAGAGGTTGTTAAAGTTACTTTGTGTTGTGAAGGTTGTTAAAGTTACCTTGTGTTAAAAAGGTTGTTAAATCGGAAAGGTAACAAAGGTACCACCTTGACTTTGTTATTGTTGTTAAGAGTGAGTGACAACTTACTTGTAAATATAAACAGAAACTGTGAGTTCTCAAATATAGCAGGTGGACTGTCCCTCACTAAGCTCCAGTAACAGCGGGACACCAATGCAGCAGGTAGACTGTCCCTCACTAAGCTCCAGTAACAGCGGGACACCAATATAGCAGGTCGACTGTCCCTCACTAAGCTCCTGTAACAGCGGGACACCAATATAGCAGGGGGACTGTCCCTCACTAAGCTCCAGTAACAGCGGGACACCAATATAGCAGGTCGACTGTCCCTCACTAAGCTCCTGTAACAGCGGGACACCAATATAGCAGGTGGACTGTCCCTCACTAAGCTCCAGTAACAGCGGGACACCAATACTTCACCTCGGGTTAGTAACCAACTTCCCTCTGTTAAACATCCGCAAAGTAGAAAAATGGAGCTGGCTAAAGTTGAGCCGTTAGATAAGATTAGAGATAAGATACCACTGCAGTAACGTGCCTGGCTGGCACAACAAGATTAGGACAGCCATCCCAGAGAACAAGAGAAATTTGTTACTGATGAATATTGGTACAGAAATCATAAACTGTCACCTCGTACTTGTGTGTTAGTCGACAGGTGTGAGTCGCATCATGGGCACAAATTAACCTAAATTGCCAGAAATGCTCAACACAACAAGGGATTTTCTATATAGTATGTCACTGATATCAGCTATAGTCTGTGTAAGTTGTATCATTATGGAAAATTTTATATGGGTTACCTGCATGTACCTCAACATGACATTCATACAAGTAATCTCATTGGGAGAAACAACCATATATTGTTTACCGTAGTCACCCCGTGTAGACATGTGAGAAAACTTAGCCACCCCTTGTCACTGCAGGTGGCTCCTTTGACCTCACAATCTTGCCCATATCTATCCAAGACCAATATGAAGTGGATAACACCCACAAGTACGGCGCTACTAATTAATTGTGGTCTGTATAGATTATATTGGTTTGACTGAAGGAAAGGGGGGAGTAGGTTACACACATATATATCCATCAAGGAAAAACACTTATATACTGTAATACCACCACTTACCAGATTTTCTCTGTTGGTCACTTGATGTAGCTGGATCACCCACAGCCTATCAAATTACAACATACCTAACTGGCCAGTATTAGTTTATTATAACTAGAAAGGTTACTTAACTGTGGGTGGTTGATGCTTGTGACCTGCCTGAACCTCAGAAATTCCTGTTTTCAAGGGGGTGTGTATCCCCTAGTATAACTATGCAGAAAGTGACACTAGCTTCTAAGCCTGATGAAGTGATGCCGGTACGTACTGGTCATGGGCCGCCCGTCTGCACAAAGGCCCACAGCTCAACTCACTCGCAATTTCCCCCAGAAACTGGCTAGAATACTGAGAAAGAAAGGGAGATCTTGTCCTACTGTATGGGCCTGACAGAGGTCATCAACGGTACTTCGAGATGCCTCCACCATATTTCTCCAGGTCTAGTATGTGAAGACACGTGGGGGTACCACCTGCTGCTCAAGGCATATGTTGATCCAATAGTGTCTGGTCTTAGAAGGAGTCACTCAGTCTCAAAACCCCGTGCCCCCAGTATTCAAACTTGGGCTGCCACTTTACCCTGGCTAATATAACCTAGTGTTTGCCTACATTAACGGCATATTACTCCCACGTTAAGGTCTTAGGTCTTCATTATTATTATCTACAGTTGCCTCAATAGTCCTAATATTACTTCACTAACAGTATAAACTACCTACCTCTTCCTCGAAGGGTAAATCTATCAATTAAATGTACCTTCCAACCACCTTTACCAACCTGGGTGTGTGTGTCTGTTTTGGGTGGGTGTAAAGGCCACCCAACCCAGCCGTTCAATCCGTGACATGTTGGGATCTTCGTACCATGTATCTGTCCTGTGGAACTTTAGGAGTGAATAAATTTCCACAATGTTCCTTATTTCCTCCATTCAACATCTTTCGAAGTCTTGCTAGGCTGATATGATGCAACTTCAGCAAGAAGCTATTTCCAATTTGTTTTGTTCCAATACAGGAGGCAGTACTCATTTAAACTCTCCGTGGATATTGGAAATAGGACGCCAGGTTACCAGGCGTCCACATTGGAATTTCAATATGGTGAACTCTTCATTTCACCTAATATCACTTTGACTTGCCTCGATTTAGGAGCCGTGACTCCATAAACTCCGTGTCACTCGCACATTTCCATGTGTTCACTCAGAGAATGGCTACTCATTTCACTTCACACATTTTCTTAACTTAGTGTTATTATCACCGATTGCATTACAATTCATAAGACGATTTAACGCCTCATGAATTTTACACACGTTAGAGGTCGACACATTAAGATTTGAGACCAGTGAGTGATTAAATCACGGGTATTTTACCCTGAACACTCCATGGCGTCACGCCATCTCCCCCTTGGAGTCTACCATTATTCACTAATTTTACCACTTTATTACTGTGGTCCCGTAAATCACGTTCCCTCACTCTTCACCAAGAACAGTTACGACACTTCCTATTATGAAGTGAGGCCTATATTAATCCTTAGGCCGCCGTGGATGCCAATTTCCTGGTCCCATTTTTTCCCAGCCTCTTAACTCCATTCAAAACACTCCGGCCACCCGATGCCCCGTCTCCACCTCCCCTCCGCCCATCAGCGCAGGCGCAGAGGTTCCCTGTTGGTTCTCTTCTTTAAAATACAATTTAGATCAACAGTAATTCATTAATCATGTATATTTACATTATAAAAATATACAGTATAATTTTGGGAAATTATTTTCCACAATTATTATTACTCTTTTTTAAATTATTACTATATTCTCCTTGGTATTTTTAGGGGTTGAAAGAGCCACGTACAGCTTACGATGTATATGAGAACTCTGGCGTCCCCATGTACGGAACTGAAACATATTTTGTCAGGAGCCAGATACATCTATTGTAGGATTGTGCATGATGTGTCAGGAGCCAGATACATCTACTGTAGGATTGTGCATGCCTGTGTCTGGAGCCAGACACATCTATTGTAGGATTGTACATGCCTGTGTCAGGAGCCAGATACATCTATGGTAGGATTGTGCATGTGTGCGTCAGGAGCCAGATACAGCTATGGCAGGATTGTGCTTGCTAGTGTCAGGAGTGGATGATGTCCTGGCTGACAGTAACTGTATGACTGGAGGTGCTGGCCAGGTACTCAGGAACTGTAAGGCTGGAAGTGCTGTCCCAGTAGACAGTAACTGAATGCGTGAGGGAATGCATATTAATGACCTCGAGGGAGACAGGAGCTGTAGTGGGGAAACAAGTGTAGTCAAGGACAAGATAAAACCAATATTACAAACTAGTAATACAACAGGAGATAGCAAACAAGGGGACTCGACTAGCAATAGTGAGGATATATTACCAGAAACAACTGGTGAGAGCTCCATTGTTAGTGCTAGTGAGGATAGGAATGAGACAGGAAAACATGCACTAACAGGGAATACAGTCACAACAATCCAAAGCAAACAGAAACCAAGCCTGTGCAACGTTATGCACTTGGTATCTGCAGGCATGGGATATCTGGAAAAACAGATGGGACGTGTAACTTCGACCACCCTAGAAAATGCCGTGCCCATATGACAACAGGAAAATGCAAACTCTCTTCCTGTAAGCTTTTTCACCCTGAAATGTGTCCCTCTTCAGTACAGGAAAGACAGTGCTATAACTTATGTTGCCAGGCATACCATCTAAAGGGGACAAAAAGAAACAAAACATCCAGACCATGGGGAAACCTGGGTAGCCACAGCCACTCAAGAGGGAGAGGTTTTTTAGTGCCAGGAAGGAAAAAAAACTGGCAGGAAATGGCAGAAATCGTACACCAAATCCAGTCATCCAAACCAACAGATACAGATATTAGTGTCGGAAAAAAAAGTCCCTCCCCCAGTACCACCAATCCGATGACGTTCTTCTTTGCAAATATACAGGGTCTAAAGCCAGCAACGAACAACAAAATACCTGTAATAAAGTTGGTAGAATTACCGAAAATATGTAAATTAAAAAGACACAAGTGCAACTAATGTGACATTTTATTGTGGCAACGTCTCGCTCGCCAGGAGCTTTATCAAGCCATTACAAACAATACATGGACACAGAGGATATATACAGGCTCAGAGTGAGGTGCAATACTAGTGGTGGTAGTAGTAGTAGTAGTAGTAGTAGTATTAGTAGTAGTAGTAGTGGTAGTAGTAGTAGTAGTAGATACAAAAGTTGTTGTAGTAGTAGTGATACAATATGGTAGAGCAATTAATTCGTACATGAGTAAAAGGATATAAAAGCTATTACTTGGGTAACATAAAAATAGGTTGGACAAATATAGACTGGATAGAGGCAGCCTGTTTCAGTGTTCACTCTCTGTAATGTGTTTTGTGTAGTATAACAGGAGAGACTATGTTATGGCAGTGTTTACTGTTTCCAGGAGGATTCTTGCTAAAACTTCAGAGATAGTGAAGCTGCCGTTGTTTCGTTTGATTGTATTCGAAACAGCGATCAGTGCTGATTCGAGGCACTTGCGTCTGCGGAAATTAGTTTCTTTGATCACTAATTGGGTGTCCCTGAATTTCATGAGATGACTGGTGAAATTTCGGTGTTGTACACAGGCGTTGTTCAAGTTATCGCTCCTACATGCGTAAATGTGTTCATTAAGGCTGGTGTCGAGGTTTCTTGCTGTTTCACCTACGTAAATCTTGTCACACCCTCCACAGGGTATAGTGTAAACTCCTGCGTTGACTGGTTCGTGGTGCTTTGATTTTGTCCTGGTTAGATCCTTTATTGAAGTGCTAGAAGCGATGGCCACTCTGGTCTTAGCTTGTGAAAGTACTTTAGAAACGTTCAGTGAAACCTGGCTTTTGGGAAGAATTATAACTTTGTTGGGAGTGGTGTTGGTGCGTGGAGAATTAAGGATCTGAAGAGCTCTTTTCTTGCAGACTTTGATGAAAAAGGAAGGAAAATGTAACTCAGTGAATGTTTGGTGAATGTATGTACATTCCTCGTCAAGAAACTCAGGACAACAAATTCGGTATGATGATGCCTCTTTGGTCTTGGTATCTTGACTGGAATAGAAGTGTGTGAGATCATTTTTATTGGTAGGTTTCCGATAAACTTGAAATCTTAGGTTGCTGTCTACTTTGTGAATGAGGACGTCGAGGAAAGGTAGCTTGTCATTGGACTCTTCTTCTAGTGTAAACTGGATCGCCGGTTCAACTGCGTTGAGCCTTGCCTGAAGATTCCGTACATCAAAACGTTTGGGAGTTATTACGAGGACGTCGACCACGTAACGTAACCAAGTGACGCTTGAAGGGACGTTGTTTGCGAAGTGTTCGGACTCTAGGTGTTCCATGTATAAGTAGGCTAGGACGGCACTGATGGGGGACCCCATTCCCATGCCGTAGGTTTGTTTGTAGAGCTTGTTATTGTAAGAAAAACAGTTGAAATTAACACAAAGTTCAATCAAGTCAACAAAATCTCCGGGAGGTAGAGGAAGATTAAGGTCCTGATTGACTTTACGTCGTAGAACCTCGATGGCTTTTGCGGTAGGTACCTTTTGTGAAGAGGGAAGTCACGTCCAAACTGCTTAATTTCTTGTTACGGATGGAGAGGTTACGGATGCGGTTGAGAAGGTCGCCTGAGTGTTTAAGATGAGCGGGGCTGATGGTCCCCAGAAGGCAGGAAAGATGTTTGGCAATAACTCCGGCTAGTTTGTGTGGAGAACTGCCTATTCCTGACGTGATTTGTCTGAGAGGAATATTGTGTTTATGGGTCTTGGGTAAACCATACATGTGTGCTGGTTTAGGGTTGTAATAAAGTTGGTAGAATTACCGACAATATGTAAAGTAAAAGGACACAAGTGCAACTAATGTGACATTTATTGTAGCAACGTTTCGCTCTCCAGGAGCTTTATCAAGCCATTACAAACAATACATGGATACAGAGGGTATATAAAAGGCTCAGAGTGAGGTGCAATACTAGTGAGGTAACATTTCGATGTTCACTAGTGGTAGTAGTAGTAGTAGTAGTAGTGACAAAAGTAATACAATATGATAGAGCAATTGATTCGTACAAGAGTAAAAGGATATAAAAGCTATTACTTGGGTAACATAAAAATAGGTTGGACAAATATAGATTGGAAAGAGGCAGCTTGTTTCAGTGTTCACTCTCTGTAATGTGCTTTGTGTAGTATAACAGGAGAGACTATGTGATGGCAGGGTTTACTGTTTTCAGGAGGATTCTTGCTAAGACTTCGGAGATGATGAAGCTGCCGTTGTTTTGTTTAATTGTATTCGAAACAGCGATCAGTGCTGATTCGAGGCACTTGCGTCTGCGGAAATTAGTTTCTTTGATCACTAATTGGGCGTCTCTGAATTTCATGAGATGATTGGTGGAATTTCGGTGTTGTACACAGGCGTTGTTCAAGTTATCGTTCCTACATGCGTAAATGTGTTCATTGAGGCGGGTGTCGAGGTTTCTTGCTGTTTCACCTACGTAAATTTTGTCACAGCCTCCACAGGGTATAGTGTAAACTCCTGCATTGACTGGTTCGTGGTGCTTGGATTGTGTCCTGGTTAGATCCTTTATTGAAGTGCTAGAAGCGATGGCGACTCTGGTGTTAGCTTGTGAAAGTACTTTTGAGACGTTCAGTGCAACTTGGCTGTTGGGAAGAATTATAACTTTGTTGGGAGTTGTGTTGATGCGTGGAGAATTAATGATCTGAAGAGCTCTTTTCTTGCAGTCTTTGATGAAAAAAGGAGGAAAATGTAACTCAGTGAATGTTTGGTGAATATATGTACATTCCTCGTCAAGAAACTCAGGACTGCAAATTCGGTATGCTCTTAGGAAAAACCCGATGATGATGCCTCTTTTGGTCTTGGTATCTTGACTGGAATAGAAGTGTGTGAGATCATTTTTATTGGTGGGTTTCCGATAAACTTGAACTTGTGGTCTACTTTGTGAATGAGGACGTCGAGGAAAGATAGCTTGTCGTTGGACTCTTCTTCTAGTGTAAACTGGATCGCCGGTTCAACTGCGTTGAGCCTTGCCTGAAGATCCCGTACATCAAAACGTTTTGGAGTTATTACGAGGACATCGTCCACGTAACGTAACCAAGTGACGCTTGAAGGGATGATGTTGGCGAAGTGTTCGGAGTCTAGGTGTTCCATGTATAAGATGGCTAGGACGGCACTGATGGGGGACCACATTCCCATGCCGTAGGTTTGTTTGTAGAGCTTGTTCTTGAAAGAAAAACAGTTGAAATTAACACAGAGTTCAATCAAGTCAACAAAATCTCCGGGAGGTAGAGGAAGATTAAGGTCCTGATTGACTTTGCGTCGGAGAACCTCGATGGCTTTTGCGGTAGGTACTTGTGGCGAGGTTCTTAAGGGCAGTGATGTATCGTCTTCTTCTAATCTTCCTAGACGATACATCACTGCCCTTAAGAACCTCGCCAACGACCCCAACATTATCGTCACCACCGCCGACAAAGGAGGTGGAGTCGTCATACTCAACACCAGTGACTACAACACTAAAATGATGGACCTTTTGAATGATCAATCTACATACGAACCCATCAGCACTCAACAGTGGGAGACGCTCACCAAAGATTTTCTATACAAAACCAGACAAATACTCAAACGCACTAGAGAAGGGAAGAAACTTCTGTACTTGTTACCAAGCAACCCTAAACCAGCACACATGTATGGTTTACCCAAGACCCATAAACACAATATTCCTCTCAGACCAATCACGTCAGGAATAGGCAGTGCTCCACACAAACTAGCCGGAGTTCTTGCCAAACATCTTTCCTGCCTTCTGGGGACCATCAGCCCCGCTCATCTTAAACACTCAGGCGACATTCTCAACCGCATCCGTAACCTCTCCATCTGTAACAAGAAACTAAGCAGTTTGGATGTGACTTCCCTCTTCACAAAAGTACCTACCAAAAAAGCCATCGAGGTTCTCCGACGCAAAGTCAATCAGGACCTTAATCTTCCTCTACCTCCCGGAGATTTTGTTGACTTGATTGAACTCTGTGTTAATTTCAACTGCTTTTCTTTCAAGAACAAGCTCTACAAACAAACCTACGGCATGGGAATGGGGTCCCCCATAAGTGCCGTCCTAGCCAACTTATACATGGAACACCTAGAGTCCGAACACTTCGCCAACATCATCCCTTCAAGCGTCACTTGGTTACGTTACGTGGACGATGTCCTCGTAATAACTCCAAAACGTTTTGATGTACGGGATCTTCAGGCAAGGCTCAACGCAGTTGAACCGGCGATCCAGTTTACACTAGAAGAAGAGTCCAACGACAAGCTACCTTTCCTCGACGTCCTCATTCACAAAGTAGACAACAAGTTCAAGTTTATCGGAAACCCACAAATAAAAATGATCTCACACACTTCTATTCCAGTCAAGATACCAAGACCAAAAGAGGCATCATACCGAATTTGCAGTCCTGAGTTTCTTGACGAGGAATGTACATATATTCACCAAACATTCACTGAGTTACATTTTCCTCCTTTTTTCATCAAAGACTGCAAGAAAAGAGCTCTTCAGATCATTAATTCTCCACGCATCAACACAACTCCCAACAAAGTTATAATTCTTCCCAACAGCCAAGTTGCACTGAACGTCTCAAAAGTAATTTCACAAGCTAACACCAGAGTCGCCATCGCTTCTAGCACTTCAATAAAGGATCTAACCAGGACACAATCCAAGCACCACGAACCAGTCAATGCAGGAGTTTACACTATACCCTGTGGAGGCTGTGACAAAATTTACGTAGGTGAAACAGCAAGAAACCTCGACACCCGCCTCAATGAACACATTTACGCATGTAGGAACGATAACTTGAACAACGCCTGTGTACAACACCGAAATTCCACCAATCATTTCATGAAATTCAGAGACGCCCAATTAGTGATCAAAGAAACTAATTTCCGCAGACGCAAGTGCCTCGAATCAGCACTGATCGCTGTTTCGAATACAATTAAACAAAACAACGGCAGCTTCACCATCTCCGAAGTCTTAGCAAGAATCCTCCTGAAAACAGTAAACCCTGCCATCACATAGTCTCTCCTGTTATACTACACAAAGCACATTACAGAGAGTGAACACTGAAACAAGCTGCCTCTTTCCAATCTATATTTGTCCAACCTATTTTTATGTTACCCAAGTAATAGCTTTTATATCCTTTTACTCTTGTACGAATCAATTGCTCTATCATATTGTATTACTTTTGTCACTACTACTACTACTACTACTACCACTAGTGAACATCGAAATGTTACCTCACTAGTATTGCACCTCACTCTGAGCCTTTTATATACCCTCTGTATCCATGTATTGTTTGTAATGGCTTGATAAAGCTCCTGGAGAGCGAAACGTTGCTACAATAAATGTCACATTAGTTGCACTTGTGTCCTTTTACTGGTTTAGGGTTGCTTGGTAACAGGTACAGAAGTTTCTTCCCTTCTCTAGTGCGTTTTTAGTATTTGTCTGGTTTTGTATAGAAAATCTTTGGTGAGCGTCTCCCACTGTTGAGTGCTGATGGGTTCGTATGTAGACTGATCACTCAAAAGGTCCATCATTTTAGTGTTGTAGTCACTGGTGTTGAGTATGACGACTCCACCTCCTTCGCCCTTAAGGACCCCCAACATTATCGTCACCACCGCCGACAAAGGAGGTGGAGTCGTCATACTCAACACCAGTGACTACAACACTAAAATGATGGACCTTTTGAGTGATCAATCTACAAAATCAAAGCACCACGAACCAGTCAACGCAGGAGTTTACACTATACTGGTATCTAGTGATACCAGTGAATAGCAGAATACAGTGTTGTAGTAGCAACTAACCAGTATTATAATGGTACTTAGTGGAGTGGAGTGACTTTCATTAGTTTCTTTTTTCTTGAAATACCTGACGTATACTGTGAATTTCATATAACCTGTAGTTACCAGCGGTCGCAATATACACAACGAGAAGCAATTATTACTACAGAAAAAGCGTCCTTCCTCCAAAAGTTCCACCAGTCAACTATAGTGATAATATAGCATTTATTGTGGTGGAGACGAAAAAAAAAAAAAAAAAAAAAAAATAGAAAAGCTAGATACAGCGATTGATAAACAAGGGTTGAGGTCGACCGTTCGTCATTGTAGGAGCTGCCATCAATCACCGGTTTCTTCAACACGCAAGTTATACTTTTGTATCAATCAAATCACATATTACTCGGGTAGATAATTTCCAGCAGATCCTTCATGTGTTAGCCCAAATCACCGACCAGTATGTTTTAAATAAGTGACCCACTGATCAGATCAGATCGACTGGTCCGAACCCTTGACTGGTCTGAACCCTTGACTGGTTTCAAAAGGTTTCGTTGGACAATAAAGCAGACTGTAAACGGATGGGGTTGTAGGCACCCTTATAAACACAAACATTAAATATATATCAGGAACGTGCACGGTAAGCTGTCCAATATACAAAAACAGTTAGAAACAGAAATACAAATAGCTAGAGCTTCATTTAAGGAGCTTATTAATAGAATATTCAAGAGGTTGCTAGTAGAATTGCAGTAAATCAACCATTCAAATCATTATGAAGCTGTGTGTAGTCTGTGGTCAGTCAAACAAACGGACTTCCACATGGATAAATTGTCATTTTTGTGGAAATTGGTGTCACGCCCCTTGTGCAGATATCCAAGAACTAGCTACAAGCAGTATTAAAACAGGGAAATGTTTTTGGGTATGCCCAAATGAGATAAATCTGTGGACTAAAATCACAAGGGTATTAAAAGAGGACAACATCAAAGCTGCTTTCATAGAAAACCTGGAAGCTTTCTACAACAGATGGGAACATAAAAAGTCTGGGCTGAATGGTACTGCCCTTGATAATGGCCATGTAGTCAGAAACTGTAAGGCTGGAGGTGAAGTCCTGGTAGTCAGTAAATGTGGGGCTGATAGTGCTGTCCTGGGAGACAGTAATGGTGAAGCTGGAGGTGCTGTCCTGGGAGACAGTAATGGTGAAGCTGGAGGTGCTGTCCTGGGAGACAGTAATGGTGAAGCTGGAGATGCTGTCCTGGGAGACAGTAATGGTGAAGCTGGAGATTTTGTCCAGGTAGTCGGGAATTCTACACAGGAAGGAATACATATAAATGTCCTCATAGGGGACAGGAGACATAGTAGGGAAACAAGTGTAGTCAAAGATAAGATAAAACCAATATTGCAAACTAGAAATACCGCAGGAAATAGCAAACAAGAGGACTCCACTAGCAACAGTGAGGATATATTACCAAAAACAACTGGTGGGAGCTCCATTGTTGGTGCTAGGGAGGATAGAAGTAAGACAGGGAAACATGCACCAACAGGGAATACAGTCACAGAAACCCAAGGCAAACGGAAACCAATCCTGTGCACATACTATGCACTTGGTATCTGCTGGCATGGGAAATCTGGAAAAACAGATGGGACGTGCAACTATGACCACCCTAGAAAATGCCATGCCCATATGACAACAGGAAAATGCAAACTCCCTTCCTGTAAGCTTTTTCACCCTGAACTGTGTACCTCTTCAGTACAGGAAAGACTGTGCTGTAACTTAAATTGTCAGGCATACCATCTAATGGGGACAAAAAGATACAAAACATCCAGGCCATGGGAAAACCTGGGTAGCCACAGCCACTCAAGAGGGAGAGGTTTTTTAGTGCCAGGAAGGAAAAAAAACTGGCAGGAAATGGCAGAAATCGTACACCAAATCCAGTCATTCCTGGAGTGGAACCACAGTCGATGGCCTCCACTCCAAACCAACAGATACAGATACTAATGCCGGAAAAAAAATCCCCCCCCCCAGTACCAACAATACCACCAGTCCGATAACATTCTTCTTTGCAAATATACAGGGTCTAAAGCCAGCAACAAACAACAAAATACCTTTCATCCGTGGACTGCTTGCAGAGGCAAAGGCAATGTTCGCGGCTTTCACTGAGACCCACATAAAGGATCACTTGGACAACGAAATATGGATCCCAGGTTACAACCTATACAGATGTGACAGAGTGAACAGGCAAAAGGGGGGGGGGGGGTTGGCCTGTACATTGCAGAGTCACTTGTTTGCACAGAACTGCTTAATGCCTCAAATGATGTAGTGGAAGTTTTAGCAGTAAAGGTCGAGAACCAAAACCTAGTCATTGTGGTAGTCTACAAGCCTCCAGATGCAACATCCCAGCAATTCCAGGAACAGCTGTTAAAAATTGACCACTGTCTGGAAAATCTTCCAGCTCCTGCACCCAACATCTTGCTCCTGGGGGATTTCAACTTAAGGCACCTAAAATGGAGGAATATAGCAAATAATATTGTTGCAGTAATAACACCAGGAGGCAGCTCTGATGAAAACTCACACTCACACGAGCTTTAAAAATCTCTGCACAAAATTCAATTTAAACCAGCAAATAATAGAGCCTACTAGACTGGAGAATACACTAGACCTCATCTTCACTAACAATGATGATCTGATAAGAAATGTCACCATATCAAAAACAATATACTCAGATCACAACATAATTGAGGTTCAGACATGTATGCGTGGAGCCCCAGACCGACATAATGAGACTAGTCACGAGGGAGCATTCACCAAATTCAACTTCAATAACAAAAACATAAAGTGGGACCAAGTAAACCAAGTCCTAACCGATCTAAGCTGGGAAGATATACTAAGCAACACAGACCCCAACTTATGCCTAGAACAGATTAACTCGGTGGCACTCGATGTATGCACAAGGCTTATTCCTCTAAGAAAAAGGAGGAGTAGATGTAAAATAGAAAGAGACAGGCGCTCCCTTTACAGGCGACGGAAAAGAATAACAGAGCGGCTAAAAGAGGTCAATATATCTGAAATGCGTAGGGAGACACTGGTCAGAGAAATAGCAAGCATCGAACTTAAGCTAAAAGAATCCTTTAGGAGTCAGGAATCGCGGGAAGAACTAAAAGCCATAAATGAAATCGAAAGAAACCCAAAGTATTTCTTCTCCTATGCCAAATCAAAATCGAGAACAACATCCAGTATTGGGCCCCTACTTAAACAAGATGGGTCCTACACAGATGACAGCAAGGAAATGAGTGAGCTACTCAAATCCCAATATGACTCAGTTTTTAGCAAGCCGCTAACCAGACTGAGAGTCGAAGATCAAAATGAATTTTTTATGAGAGAGCCACAAAATTTGATTAACACAAGCCTATCCGATGTTATCCTGACGCCAAATGACTTCGAACAGGCGATAAATGACATGCCCATGCACTCTGCCCCAGGGCCAGACTCATGGAACTCTGTGTTCATCAAGAACTGCAAGAAGCCCCTATCACGAGCCTTTTCCATCCTATGGAGAGGGATCATGGACACGGGGGTCGTCCCACAGTTACTAAAAACAACAGACATAGCCCCACTCCACAAAGGGGGCAGTAAAGCAACAGCAAAGAACTACAGACTAATAGCACTAACATCCCATATCATAAAAATCTTTGAAAGGGTCCTAAGAAGCAAGATCACCACCCATCTAGAAACCCATCAGTTACACAACCCAGGGCAACATGGTCGCTCCTGTCTGTCTCAACTATTGGATCACTACAACAAGGTCCTAAATGCACTAGAAGACAAAAAGAATGCAGATGTAATATATACAGACTTTGCAAAAGCCTTCGACAAGTGTGACCATGGTGTAATAGCGCACAAAATGCGTGCTAAAGGAATAACAGGAAAAGTCGGTCGATGGATCTATAATTTCCTCACTAACAGAGTAGTCGTCAACAGAGTAAAGTCCGAGGCAGCTACGGTGAAAAGCTCTGTTCCACTAGGCACAGTACTCGCTCCCATCTTGTTCCTCATCCTCATATCCGACATAGACAAGGATGTCAGCCACAGCACCGTGTCTTCCTTTGCAGATGACACCCGAATCTGCATGACAGTGTCTTCCATTGCAGACACTGCAAGGCTCCAGGCGGACATCAACCAAATCTTTCAGTGGGCTGCAGAAAACAATATGAAGTTCAACGATGAGAAATTTCAATTACTCAGATATGGTAAACATGAGGAAATTAAATCTTCATCAGAGTACAAAACAAATTCTGGCCACAAAATAGAGCGAAACACCAACGTCAAAGACCTGGGAGTGATCATGTCGGAGGATCTCACCTTCAAGGACCATAACATTGTATCAATCGCATCTGCTAGAAAAATGACAGGATGGATAATGAGAACCTTCAAAACTAGGGAGACCAAGCCCATGATGACACTCTTCAGGTCACTTGTTCTATCTAGGCTGGAATATTGCTGCACACTAACAGCACCTTTCAAGGCAGGTGAAATTGCCGACCTAGAAAATGTACAGAGAACTTTCACGGCGCGCATAACGGAGATAAAACACCTCAATTACTGGGAGCGCTTGAGGTTCCTAAACCTGTATTCCCTGGAACGCAGGAGGGAGAGATACATGATTATATACACCTGGAAAATCCTAGAGGGACTAGTACCGAACTTGCACACGAAAGTCACTCACTACGAAAGCAAAAGACTTGGCAGACGATGCACCATCCCCCCAATGAAAAGCAGGGGTGTCACTAGCACGTTAAGAGACCATACAATAAGTGTCAGGGGCCCGAGACTGTTCAACTGCCTCCCAGCACACATAAGGGGGATTACCAACAGACCCCTGGCAGTCTTCAAGCTGGCACTGGACAAGCACCTAAAGTCAGTTCCTGATCAGCCGGGCTGTGGCTCGTACGTTGGTTTGGGTGCAGCCAGCAGCAACAGCCTGGTTGATCAGGCTCTGATCCACCAGGAGGCCTGGTCACAGACCGGGCCGCGGGGGCGTTGACCCACGGAACTCTCTCCAGGTAATCTCCAGGTAATACCCTGTGGAGGCTGTGACAAGATTTACGTAGGTGAAACAGCAAGAAACCTCGACACCCACCTCAATGAACACATTTACGCATGTAGGAACGATAACTTGAACAACGCCTGTGTACAACACCGAAATTCCACCAATCATCTCATGAAATTCAGGGACGCCCAATTAGTGATCAAAGAAACTAATTTCCGCAGACGCAAGTGCCTCGAATCAGCACTAATCACTGTTTCGAATACAAACAAACAAAAGAGCGGCAGCTTCACCATCTCTGAAGTCTTAGCAAGAATCCTCCTGGAAACAGTAAACCCTGCCATCACATAGTCTCTCCTGTTATACTACACAAAGCACATTACAGAGAGTGAACACTGAAACAACCTGCCTCATTCCAGTCTATATTTGTCCAACCTATTTTTATGTTACCCAAGTAATAGCTTTTATATCCTTTTACTCTTGTACGAATTAATTGCTCTACCATATTGTATCACTACTACTACAACAACTTTTGTAACTACTACTACTACTACTACTACCACCACTAGTATTACACCTCACTCTGAGCCTTTATATACCCTCTGTGTCCATGTATTGTTTGTAATGGCTTGATAAAGCTCCTGGAGAGCGAAACGTTGCCTCAATAAAATGTCACATTAGTTGCACTTGTGTCCTTTTACTTTACAACAAAATACCTTTCATCCGTGGACTGCTTGCAGAGGCTAATGCAATGTTTGCGGCTTTAACAGAGACCCACATAAAGGATCACTTGGATAACGAAATATGGATCCCAGGTTACAACATATACAGATGCGAGAGTGAACAGATTTCCCTGTGTTGCATAAGTGTCTCAATTCTTCAACTTGTCGGTTTTCAAAACCATTCATCACATCTGTCAGACACTGCAACATCATGGGATCTTGGTACAAAGACTTCAACGCTTGCCCAACCTTTGGACGACGACCTACTTACACTAGTGGCAGGTCCCACTGTGATCCCGCCTCCTCTTGCTTGGACTCATCTCACCGCAGTATATAAGCCACCTCTCTGGCCCTCTGCTGCACTTCCTACAAGAGTGATGGACTGAACACATCGATTCCAGGTTGAGGGACTGATTACCTCAAAACTTCTACTCTCCTTACCCATTTCTACTTTGTATTGGACTGATGAAGCCGCTGTGTGGCGAAATGTTTCTTCAATAAAGATTTCCATGTGTTGCATAAGTGTCTCAATTCTTCAGACAAAAGGGGGGGAGGGGGGTTGCCTGTATATCGCAGAGTCATTTGTTTGCACAGAACTGCTAAATGCCTCAAATGATGTAGTTGAAATTTTAGCAGTAAAGATCGAGAACCAAAATCTAGTCATTGTGGTAGTCTACAAGCCTCCGGATGCAACATCCCAACAATTCCAGGAACAGCTGTTGAAAACTGAAAACTGTCTGGAAAACCTTCCAGCTCCTACCCCCAACATCTTGCTCCTGGAAATAAATGGTATAAAATACCGACACAATGGCAATATAAACACAAATGCAGTATAATGTGATCCTTTATTGACTACGTTTCGCCCACACAGTGGGCTTTTTCAAGTCACAAACAGAACTACCTGGGGTGAACGAACGAACGAACGAACGAAAGTTAGTTCGTTCACCCCAGGTAGTTCTGTTTGTGACTTGAAAAAGCCCACTGTGTGGGCGAAACGTAGTCAATAAAGGATCACATTATACTGCATTTGTGTTTATATTGCCATTGTGTCGGTATTTTATACCATTTATTTCCAGGAGGAACGCGAGTATTTATAGTCCGGCTGAGGTCAGGTGAAGAATGCTGCATCTGATGATGTACCGAGTTGGGTTGTAGAGTCTAAAAACTTGGGTAGCTTGGAAAGGAGACTGGACAAGTTTGTGGGCAGACCTTCTACAGTGTTCTTATGTGGGATAGCGATGAAGAAGTTTCTTGGCAAGTGGTTCAGCTATGTTATAGAAGCCACTATTCTGGTTGAAGTTGTCGGATATAGAAATAAGTGATGATTCCAGGATTCTTCGGTATTGGGTGTTGTCTTCTGTGGCGATAAGTCTTGAGTTTCTGTAGTTTATCAAGTGGTTGTGTGAATTACGGTGTTGTACGCAGGCATTCCTTGTGTCGTCAGACCTGCTTGCGTATTGGTGTTCTGAAATACGTGTTTGGAGGTCCCTTGATGTTTCGCCCACGTATAACTTGTTGCAGTCATTACAAGGGATTATGTATACCCCTGCAGAGGATGGAGGCTTGTCCTGCCTACTACTGGTGATGTCCTTGATGGTCGTGGTTGTGGAGGTAGATACTTGGAATGATGTTTTGGCAAAGATGTTGGAAACATGTTTGGCAATGGAGTTGGTGGGAAGGACTATGTATCTCTTCTCGGCAGTGTCTTCTCTGGGTGTGTTGAAGATGTGTCAATCCAGTTCACACTTGAAGAAGAGGTCGACAACACTCTTCCTTTCCTTGATGTTCTACTCTGCAAAGCTGACCACGAACTTCGTTTTAAAGTCTATCGAAAACCCACCAACCAAAACGATCTTCTCCACTTCTACTCTCACCACGACACCAAAACCAAACGTGGTGTAATTATAGGCTTCTTCCTGCGTGCACTCAGAATCTGCAGCAACGAGTTCCTTGAGGAAGAATGCACTATAATTGAACAGGTATTTTCCAAACTCCACTATCCTCGTCACTTCATCAGAGACTGCAGACGGCGAGCACTAAACATCTTCAACACACCCAGAGAAGACACTGCCGAGAAGAGATACATAGTCCTTCCCACCAACTCCATTGCCAAACATGTTTCCAACATCTTTGACAAAACATCATTCCAAGTATCTACCTCCACAACCACGACCATCAAGGACATCACCAGTAGTAGGCAGGACAAGCCTCCATCCTCTGCAGGGGTATACATAATCCCTTGTAATGACTGCAACAAGTTATACGTGGGCGAAACATCAAGGGACCTCCAAACACGTATTTCAGAACACCAATACGCAAGCAGGTCTGACGACACAAGGAATGCCTGCGTACAACACCGTAATTCACACAACCACTTGATAAACTACAGAAACTCAAGACTTATCGCCACAGAAGACAACACCCAATACCGAAGAATCCTGGAATCATCACTTATTTCTATATCCGACAACTTCAACCAGAATAGTGGCTTCTATAACATAGCTGAACCACTTGCCAAGAAACTTCTTCATCGCTATCCCACATAAGAACACTGTAGAAGGTCTGCCCACAAACTTGTCCAGTCTCCTTTCCAAGCTACCCAAGTTTTTAGACTCTACAACCCAACTCGGTACATCATCAGATGCAGCATTCTTCACCTGACCTCAGCCGGACTATAAATACTCGCGTTCCTTCCACCCCAGGTAGTTCTGTTTGTGACTTGAAAAAGCCCACTGTGTGGGCGAAACGTAGTCAATAAAGGATCACTATATTCTGCATTTGTGTTTATATTGCCATCTTGCTCCTGGGGGATTCCAACTTAAGACACATAAAATGGAGGAATATAGCAAATAATGTTGTTGCAGTGATAAAACCAGGAGGCAGCTCTGACGAGAACTCACACACACACGAGCTTTAAATCTCTGCACAAAATTCAACTTAAACTAGCAAATAATTAAGCCTACTAGATTGGAGAATACATTAGACCTCATAACAATGATGATCTGATACGAAATGTCACCATATCAAAAACAATACACTCGGATCACAATATAATTGAGGTTCAGACATGACTGCACTGAGCCCCAGACCGGCACAATGGGATCAGTCACGAGAGAGCCTTCACCTGATTCAACTTCAATAACAAGAACATAAAGTGGAACCCAGTAATCCAAGTCCTACATGATACAAGCTGGGAAGATAGACTAAGCATCACAGACCCCAATTTATGCCTAAAACAGATTAACTCAGTGGCACTCGATGTATGCTCAAGGCTTATTCCTTTAAGAAAAAGGAGGAGTAGATGTAAAATAGAAAGAGACAGGCGCTCCCTTTACAGGCAACAAAAAAAGAATAACAGAGCGGCTAAAAGAAATAATAGATTACGTAGAACAGGATGATAATAAACTATGTACGATTGTGGTAACTAGTGACATGGTCCTCAGACAAATAGAGAAACTAAAACCTAACAAATCCCCAGGTCCTGATGAACTGTTTGCAAGGGTGTTAAAGGAATGTAAAGAGGAACTTAGCATACCTTTGGCTAATCTTTTCAACATATCACTACAAACTGGCATAGTGCCTGATAAGTGGAAAATGGCAAATGTAATACCTATTTACAAGGCAGGTGACAGGTCCTTGGTTTCGAACTATAGACCAAAAAGCCTTACCTCCATAGTGGGAAAATTTATGGAATCAATAATTGCCGAAGCAATTCGTAACCATCTTGACAGGCACAGATTGACTAATGATTCTCAACACGGTTTACAAAGGGGCGTTCCTGTCTTACGAATTTACTAACTTTTTTCACTAAGGTGTTTCAGGAGGTACATCATGGTAATGAATATGATATTGAGTATATGGACTTCAGTAAGGCTTTCGATAGAGTTCCACACCAGAGGCTATTGAGGAAACTTAGGGCACACGGAATAGGAGGAGAAATTTTTTCCTGGGTAGAGGCATGGCTGACAAATAGACAGCAAAGAGTTTGAATAAATGGGAAGAAATCAGAATGGGGGCACGTCACGAGCGGTGTTCCTCAGGGGTCAGTGTTGGGCCCATTGTTGTTCACAATTTACATAAACGACATAGATGAGGGAATAAATAGCGACATAAGCAAATTTGCTGATGACACCAAAATAGGCCGTCCAATTCATTCTAATGAGGACACTAGAGCACTCCAGGATGAATTGAATAGACTGAAGCAATAAGAACATAAGAACATAAGAATGTAGGAACACTGCAGAAGGCCTACTGGCCCATACGAGGCAGGTCCTTATCAAGACGACATCTACCTAAAGCTACTCAAGAAACAACTCCCGCACCCCCCAACACCAATCAAACCCAGCCCCTCCCACTCATATATTTGTCCAGTCTCTTCTTAAAGCTACCCAAGGTCCTAGCCTCTATCACCCCACTGGGAAGACTGTTCCACGCATGTGATGAATGGTTTGAAAAACCGACATGTTGAAGATTGAGACACTTATGCAGCATATGGGAATCTTTATTTAGGAAACGTTTCGCCACACAGTGGCTTCATCAGTCCAATACAAAGAGGAAGGCGTAAGGAGAGGAGGAGAATGAGGTAATCAGTCCCTCAACCTGGAGTCGATGTGTTCAGTCCATCAATCTTGTAGAATGTACAGCATAGGGCCGTAGACGTGGCTTATATACTGTAGTGAGGTGACGTGAAGCAGGTGGAGGCGGGGTCATAGTGGTACCATCCACTAGTCGAAGTAGGTCTTCGTCCAAATGTGTGTGATGAATGGTTTGAAAAACCGACAAGTTGAAGATTGAGACACTTATGCAGCATATGGGAATCTTTATTCAGGAAACGTTTCGCCACACAGTGGCTTCATCAGTCCAATACAAAGAGGAAGGCGTAAGGAGAGGAGGAGAATGAGGTAATCAGTCCCTCAACCTGGAGTCGATGTGTTCAGTCCATCAATCTTGTAGAATGTACAGCATAGGGCCGTAGACGTGGCTTATATACTGTAGTGAGGTGACGTGAAGCAGGTGGAGGCGGGGTCATAGTGGTACCATCCACTAGTCGAAGTAGGTCTTCGTCTAAAGGTTGAACAAGTGTTGAAGAATTCTTTGTAGCAAGATCCCATGATGCTGCAGTGTCTGACAGTTGTGATGAATGGTTTGAAAAACCGACAAGTTGAAGATTGAGACACTTATGCAGCATATGGGAATCTTTATTTAGGAAACGTTTCGCCACACAGTGGCTTCATCAGTCCAATACAAAGAGGAAGGCGTAAGGAGAGGAGGAGAATGAGGTAATCAGTCCCTCAACCTGGAGTCGATGTGTTCAGTCCATCAATCTTGTAGAATGTACAGCATAGGGCCGTAGACGTGGCTTATATACTGTAGTGAGGTGACGTGAAGCAGGTGGAGGCGGGGTCATAGTGGTACCATCCACTAGTCGAAGTAGGTCTTCGTCCAAAGGTTGAACAAGTGTTGAAGAATTCTTTGTAGCAAGATCCCATGATGCTGCAGTGTCTGACAGTTGTGATGAATGGTTTGAAAAACCGACAAGTTGAAGATTGAGACACTTATGCAGCATATGGGAATCTTTATTTAGGAAACGTTTCGCCACACAGTGGCTTCATCAGTCCAATACAAAGAGGAAGGCGTAAGGAGAGGAGGAGAATGAGGTAATCAGTCCCTCAACCTGGAGTCGATGTGTTCAGTCCATCAATCTTGTAGAATGTACAGCATAGGGCCGTAGACGTGGCTTATATACTGTAGTGAGGTGACGTGAAGCAGGTGGAGGCGGGGTCATAGTGGTACCATCCACTAGTCGAAGTAGGTCTTCGTCCAAAGGTTGAACAAGTGTTGAAGAATTCTTTGTAGCAAGATCCCATGATGCTGCAGTGTCTGACAGTTGTGATGAATGGTTTGAAAAACCGACAAGTTGAAGATTGAGACACTTATGCAGCATATGGGAATCTTTATTTAGGAAACGTTTCGCCACACAGTGGCTTCATCAGTCCAATACAAAGAGGAAGGCGTAAGGAGAGGAGGAGAATGAGGTAATCAGTCCCTCAACCTGGAGTCGATGTGTTCAGTCCATCAATCTTGTAGAATGTACAGCATAGGGCCGTAGACGTGGCTTATATACTGTAGTGAGGTGACGTGAAGCAGGTGGAGGCGGGGTCATAGTGGTACCATCCACTAGTCGAAGTAGGTCTTCGTCCAAAGGTTGAACAAGTGTTGAAGAATTCTTTGTAGCAAGATCCCATGATGCTGCAGTGTCTGACAGTTGTGATGAATGGTTTGAAAAACCGACAAGTTGAAGATTGAGACACTTATGCAGCATATGGGAATCTTTATTTAGGAAACGTTTCGCCACACAGTGGCTTCAACACTTGTTCAACCTTTGGACGAAGACCTACTTCGACTAGTGGATGGTACCACTATGACCCCGCCTCCACCTGCTTCACGTCACCTCACTACAGTATATAAGCCACGTCTACGGCCCTATGCTGTACATTCTACAAGATTGATGGACTGAACACATCGACTCCAGGTTGAGGGACTGATTACCTCATTCTCCTCCTCTCCTTACGCCTTCCTCTTTGTATTGGACTGATGAAGCCACTGTGTGGCGAAACGTTTCCTAAATAAAGATTCCCATATGCTGCATAAGTGTCTCAATCTTCAACTTGTCGGTTTTTCAAACCATTCATCACAACTGTCAGACACTGCAGCATCATGGGATCTTGCTACAAAGAATTCTTCAACACTTGTTCAACCTTTGGACGAAGACCTACTTCGACTAGTGGATGGTACCACTATGACCCCGCCTCCACCTGCTTCACGTCACCTCACTACAGTATATAAGCCACGTCTACGGCCCTATGCTGTACATTCTACAAGATTGATGGACTGAACACATCGACTCCAGGTTGAGGGACTGATTACCTCATTCTCCTCCTCTCCTTACGCCTTCCTCTTTGTATTGGACTGATGAAGCCACTGTGTGGCGAAACGTTTCCTAAATAAAGATTCCCATATGCTGCATAAGTGTGTCAATCTTCAAATAAGGAACACATTTCCAGTTCATTATCCGTCAGCTGTCCATTCCCAGATTTCAGAGGTCCTACTTTTTCCTTCACCTTCGTCCTATACACTTGAAAGAACCCCTTTGGATTAATCTTTGATTCATTAGCAACTCTAATTTCATAGTCACGTTTAGCCTTTCTAATCGCTTTTTTTACTTATCTTTTAAGCTGAACATATTGGTCAGTAAGGTTAACCTCTCCTCTTCTGATGCGCTTATATATTCCCCTTTTCTCCCCTAATAGATGCTTTAGCCTCCTGTTAACCCATTTGGGATCGTTATTATTAGACCTAATTTCTCTCTGGGGAATGTATATACTCTGGGCACTGTGTACATTATTAAGAAAACAATCATAAAAGCAGATCCCTTCATATTCATAAGTATGATTATCGTCAATAAAATCATTAGCTAGATAACCCCAATCAAGATTAGACAGATGTTCCCTAAGTCCATTATAATCGGCAGAACGAAAATCGGGGATTTTTACTGTATTATCATTATTCTTGCATTCCCAATTAATGCTAAAGGTGATGGATTTGTGATCACTTGCGCCAAGCTCTTCAGTGATCTCCAGATTATTCACGAGTGTTTCCTTATTTGACAAGACTAGGTCTAGCAAATTATTACCCCTGGTAGGTTCAGTTACACTCTGTTTCAGAAAACAGTCCTGAACTGTTTCCATGAAGTCACTGGACTCTAGATTACCTGTCAAAGAATTCCAGTCAATTTGGCTAAAGTTAAAGTCCCCTACTATGACTACGTTACTGTGTACAGAAGCCCTAACAATTTCGTCCCAAAGAAGTCTCCCTCTATCGTGATCCAAGCCTGGAGGTCGGTATATTACACCTAGAATTAGTTTTTCTTGACCCTCCACGAACTCTACCCAAACAGACTCTGTTACTGCTCCATCTATTTTTATACCTGTTTTTATGCAACAATTAATATTTTCTCGAACATACAATGCAACTCCTCCCCCCTTCCCATTACATCTATCCACATTGAATAACTTAAATCCCTGAATATTACACTCAACAGTCATATCCCGACTCTTTAAATCATACCACGTTTCAGTTAATGCAATGATATCAAAGTTCCCAGCACACGCTACCAAACGTAGTTCATTAATTTTATTTCTTGCACTTCGACTGTTAGCATAAAATACCATCATATGTTTTTTCTTCTGCACATTTTTCCTATTCATCTTTGTTTTTACACAATTTCTGAAATTATCATTACCCAGAGTTACTCCATGACAGTTACTATTAAGATTCTTAATATCAGAGCATAAGTCAATATATCTATACTCATTATTAATCATTTCTAAACCCATACCTCTAACTAATCCTAGTTTAAAGTCCTAACAACCCCCTCAACTGAGTTAGCAAGAAAACCCACACCTGCCCTGGATAAGTGAACCCCATCCCTGGCATACATGTCATTTCGGCCATAGAAGTTGTCCCAGTTGTCAATGAATGGTACTGCATTATCCTTACAGTGTTTATCCAGCCAACAATTAATACCAATTGCTCTGGACAACCATTCATTACCAACACCTCTTCTTGGCAAAATGCCACATATAACAGGGCGCCCCCCCTTCTTCCTAATCATGTCTATAGCTGTCCTGAACTTTCTAACTAAATCCTCACTTCTACACTTGCCTACATCATTGCCTCCAGCACTGAGGCAAATAATAGGATTGATCCCATTACCGTTCATGATGTTGTCAAGCCGGCTAACAATGTCCTCCATCCCAGCCCCAGGAAAGCATACCCTTTGTCTCCTACTCCTGTCCTTCAAGCAGAATGCCCTATCCATGTATCTAACCTGGCTATCCCCAACAACAACAATATTCTTACCTTCCTTGTTGTCGTTCGTCGTGACGATCCCAGTAGTAGACTCACATTCGTCGGGTAGCACCGAGAATGCGTTGGAGGTTTCCACGGGAGTTTCCACAGCAGTCTCTTTCTTCTTCATCGTTTCTGGCTTTCCATTCGTCTTCTTGATCGTCAACTTCGTCGTCCCCTGCTGTCCAACCACTGACCACGATCCCTTCTTGACCTGAGGACTCGAAACAGGAGGACTACTACGAATCCTCTTGTTTTCCTCGGTCAATCGCCGTATCTCCATCTTCGCTGCCCTCAATTCTTCCTTAAGTTGCTGGTAAAGTTGCTCGATGGAGGGCATCTTGGTTCAGTCCACGGGAGCAAACAAGACACTTCTTCACAGAGTTAAGTACAGGTCAGCACTCAAAGTACAGGTCACCACTCAAGAGCACACAAACAGGTCTTCACTGAGCTAAGTACACGTCACCACTGAGCTAAGTACACGTCACCACTGAGCTAAGTACACATCACCACTGAGCTAAGTACACGTCAGATGCGGTTTAATATTGACAAATGCAAAGTTCTAAATGTTGGACAGTTAAATAACCATGCCACATATAAACTAAATAATGTAGATCTTAATACTACTGATTGCGAAAAGGATTTAGGAGTTCTGGTTAGCAGTAATTTAAAACCAAGACAACAGTGCATTAGTGTTCGCAATAAAGCTAACAGAATTCTTGGCTCCATGTCTAGAAGTATAAATAATAGAAGTCCTCAGGTTGTTCTTCAACTCTATATATCCTTGGTTAGGCCTCATTTAGACTATGCTGCTCAGTTCTGGTCACCGTATTACAGAATGGATATAAATGCTCTGGAAAACGTACAGAGGAGGATGACAAAGATGATCCCATGTATCAGAAATCTTTCCTATGAGGATAGACTGAGGGCCATGAATCTGCACTCTCTCGAAAGGCGTAGAATTAGGGGAAATATGATCGAGGTGTATAAATGGAAAACAGGAATAAATAAAGGGGATGTAAATAGTGTGCTGAAAATTTGCAGCCAAGACAGGACTCACAGCAATGGTTTCAAGTTGGAAAAATTCAGATTCAGGAAGGATATAAGAAAGCACTGGTTTGATAATAGAGTTGTGGATGAGTGGAACAAGCTCCCGAGTACAGTTATTGAGGCTAAAACGTTGTGTAGTTTTAAAAATAGGTTAGATAAATACATGAGTGGGTGTGGGTGGGTGTGAGTTGGACCTGACTAGCTTGTGCTCCTGGGTCTGGTACAGTGCTCCATCCTTGAGTAGAGATGACCAGACTGGGTGGGTCATTGGGATAATCCTGGGGGGGGGTCATTGGTCTAAACCGGGGGGGGGACATGGACTTGCTCTGCATGGATCAGCAGGCCTGTTCAGTGTTCCTTCTTTCTTATGTTCTTATGTATGTTCTTATCTGCAATGCATAGGGAGACACTTATCAGAGAAATAGCAAACATTGAACTTAAGCTAAAGGAATCGAATAGAAGTCAGGAATCGCGGGAAGAACTAAAAGCCGTAAATGAAATCGAAAGAAACCCAAAGTATTTCTTTTCTTATGCCAAATCAAAGTCAAGAACAACATCCAGTGTTGGGCCCCTACTTAAACAAGATGGGCCCTACACAGATGACAACAAGGAAATGAGTGAGCTACTCAAGTCCCAACGTCAGTCGGTTTTTAGCAAGCTGCTAACCAGAATGAGAGCCGAAGATGTAAATGCATTTTTTATGAAAGGGCCATAGAATTTGGTACACACAAGCCTATCTGATGTTATCCTGACGCCAAATGACTTCGAACAGGCGATAATTGACATGCCCATGCACTCTGCCCCAGGGCCAGACTCATGGAACTCTGTGTTCATCCAGAACTGCAATCACGTGATTTTAACATCCTGTGGAGAAGGAGCATGGGCATTGGGGTCGTCCCACAGTTACTAAAAGCTAGACATAGCCCCACTCAACAAAGGGGGCAGTAATTGACAAATGCAAAGTTCTAAATGTTGGACAGTTAAATAACCATGCCACATATAAACTAAATAATGTAGATCTTAATACTACTGATTGCGAAAAGGATTTAGGAGTTCTGGTTAGCAGTAATCTAAAACCAAGACAACAGTGCATTAGTGTTCGCAATAAAGCTAACAGAATTCTTGGCTCCATGTCTAGAAGTATAAATAATAGAAGTCCTCAGGTTGTTCTTCAACTCTATATATCCTTGGTTAGGCCTCATTTAGACTATGCTGCTCATTTCTGGTCACCGTATTACAGAATGGATATAAATGCTCTGGAAAACGTACAGAGGAGGATGACAAAGATGATCCCATGTATCAGAAATCTTTCCTATGAGGATAGACTGAGGGCCATGAATCTGCACTCTCTCGAAAGGCGTAGAATTAGGGGGAATATGATCGAGGTGTATAAATGGAAAACAGGAATAAATAAAGGGGATGTAAATAGTGTGCTGAAAATTTGCAGCCAAGACAGGACTCACAGCAATGGTTTCAAGTTGGAAAAATTCAGATTCAGGAAGGATATAAGAAAGCACTGGTTTGATAATAGAGTTGTGGATGAGTGGAACAAGCTCCCGAGTACAGTTATTGAGGCTAAAACGTTGTGTAGTTTTAAAAATAGGTTAGATAAATACATGAGTGGGTGTGGGTGGGTGTGAGTTGGACCTGACTAGCTTGTGCTCCTGGGTCTGGTACAGTGCTCCATCCTTGAGTAGAGATGACCAGAATGGGTGGGTCAGTGGGATAATCCTGGGGGGGTCATTTGTCTAAACCGGGGGGGGGGGACATGGACTTGCTCTGCATGGATATGCAGGCCTGTTCAGTGTTCCTTCTTTCTTATGTTCTTATGTATGTTCTTATCTGCAATGCATAGGGAGACACTTATCAGAGAAATAGCAAACATTGAACTTAAGCTAAAGGAATCGAATAGAAGTCAGGAATCGCGGGAAGAACTAAAAGCCGTAAATGAAATCTAAAGAAACCCAAAGTATTTCTTTTTTTATGCCAAATCAAAGTCAAGAACAACATCCAGTGTTGGGCCCCTACTTAAACAAGATGGGCCCTACACAGATGACAGCAAGGAAATGAGTGAGCTACTCAAGTCCCAACGTCAGTCGGTTTTTAGCAAGCTGCTAACCAGAATGAGAGCCGAAGATGTAAATGCATTTTTTATGAGAGAGCCACAGAATTTGGTACACACAAGCCTATCTGATGTTATCCTGACGCCAAATGACTTCGAACAGGCGATAAATGACATGCCCATGCACTCTGCCCCAGGGCCAGACTCATGGAACTCTGTGTTCATCCAGAACTGCAATCACGTGATTTTAACATCCTGTGGAGAAGGAGCATGGGCATTGGGGTCGTCCCACAGTTACTAAAAGCTACAGACATTGCCCCACTCCACAAAGGGGGCAGTAAAGCAATAAAAAAAGAACTACACAGCGATAGCTCTAACATTCCATAATATAAAAATCTTTGAAAGGGTCCTAAGAAACAAGATCGCCACCCATCTAGATACTCATCAGATACACAACCCAGGGCAACATGGGTTTAGAACAGGTCGCTCTTGTCTGTCTCAACTATTGGATCACTACGACAAGGCCCTAGATGCACTAGAGGACGAAAATAATACCGTTGTAATATACACAGACTTTGCAAAAGCCTTCCACAAGTGTGACCATGGCGTAATGGCGCACAAAATGCGTGCTAAAGGAATAACAGGAAAAGTTGGTAGATGAATCTGTAACTTCTTCACAAATAGAACACAGAGAGTAGTAGTCAACAGAGTAAAGTCCGAGGCAGCTACGGTGAAAAGCTCTGTTCCACAAGGCACAGTACTCGCTCCAATCTTGTTCCTCATCCTCATATCTGACATAGACAAGGATGTCAGCCACAGCACCGTGTCTTCCTTTGCAGATGACACCCGAATCTGCATGACAGTGTCTTCCATTGCAGACACAGCAAGGCTCCAGGCGGACATCAACCAAATCTTTCAGTGGGCTGCAGAAAACAATATGAAGTTCAATGATGAGAAATTTCAATTACTCAGATATTGTAAACACGAGGAAATTAAAACTTTATCAGAGTATAAAACAAATTCCAGCCACACAATAGAGCGAAAAACTAACGCAAAGACCTGGGAGTGATCATGTCGGAGGATAAGATAAGATTTCGCTCGGATTTTTAACCCCGGAGGGTTAGCCACCCAGGATAACCCAAGAAAGTCAGTGCGTCATCGAAGACTGTCTAACTTATTTCCATTGGGGTCCTTAATCTTTTCCACAGGATGCGACCCACACCAGTCGACTAACACCCAGGTACCTATTTGTTGCTAGGTGAACAGGACAATAGGTGTAAGGAAACGTGTCGAAATGTTTCCACCTGCCGGGAATCGAACCCGGGCCCGTCGTGTGTGAAGCAGGAGCTTTAGCACCAGGCCACCGGGCCACCTTCATGGACCATAACATTGTATCAATCGCATCTGCTAGAAAAATGACAGGATGGATACTGAGAACCTTCAAAACTAGGGATGCCAAGCCCATAATGACACTCTTCAGGTTGCTTGTTCTATCTAGGCTGGAATATTGCTGCACACTAACAGCACCTTTCAAGGCAGGTGAAATTGCTGACCTAGAAAATGTACAGAGAACCTTCACGGCGCGCATAACGGAGATAAAACATCTCTGTTACTGGGAGCGTTTGAGGTTCCTGAACCTGTATTCTCTAGAATGTAGGCGGGAGAAATACATGATTATATACACCTGGAAAATCCTAGAGGGACTAGTACTTAACTTGCACTCGAAAATCACTCTCTACAAAAGCAAAAGACTTGGCAGACGATGCACCATCCCCCCAATGAAAAGCAGAGGTGTTACTAGCACGTTAAGAGGCAACAAAATAAATGTCAGGGGCCCAAGACTGTTCAACTGCCTCTCAGCATACATAAGGGGGATTACCAATAGACCCCTGGCAGTCTTCAAGCTGGCACTGGACAAGCACCTAAAGTCGGTACCTGACCAGCTGGGCTGAGGCTCGTACATTGGATTGTGTGCAGCCAGCAGTAACAGCCTGGTTGATCAGGTCCTGATCCACCATGAGGCCTGGTCACAGACTGGGCCACGGGGGCGTTGACCCCCGGAACTCTCTCCAGGTAAACTTCAGCCCGACACATGTATGGTAGGATTGTGAATGCTTGTGTCAGGAGCCAGACACAAGTATGGCTTGCAAATAGTATACTTAAATCCGTCAATAAAATAATATATATGGACAACAATTCAGACAGGTCCTAATAACAAAAGAACTAACTAAACGATGCACCTCAATACTTACTAATCTAATACAGAAGTCCAAACAAATATATTATGTAAACAGATTTAATGAAATAAAAGACGATATGAAAATGACCTGAGAAACTCTCTCTGAAATTCTGGGCTCTAGAAAACTGTGTAGAAACAGAGATTAACTTAACAAAACCAGACGAACCTCACATACAGCCTATAGACACTGCCGACAAACTTAATGTCTTCTTTTCTACAATATAATCGAAACTGACAAACAAAATTCCAAAAGCAAATACTCAGACACAAGACTTCCTCACTGGTAATTACCCACATACTCCATATATAGCACCAACAAATTCTACTGAAGTCAGCGCCTCCTCCCACTCCACTGGTTGGGGGGGATGGGGGCAGGCTTGTGTAGTAAACAGTGACCCTCTCATAACACCTCACCCCTGCGCCTCACCCACCCAACTCCCTGCGCCTCCCCAACTGTAGAGGGTACTTCTCCCCTCCCAGCTCACGATGTCAGCGATGGCACAGGGAGTGCCAGGCTCATGGGAACTTCCACTGCTGGGACAGCGTCGTGGAGTTCGACCGTGAGGCAGCTGTTAGGTGTGCCACAGGCAGTGTGCACTCAGTTCCTCAAGCTTCAACATCCGTGCACACGAGGACCTGGGATCTTCAATCAACTTGGCGTCCATCAGGACGTTGACACGTCCCCAGGGCAGCTCTCCCTCGGGCTGCTAGCGGAGTCGCTGACATCTTGGACATCTTGGGGAGGATCGATGGTTCTCCTGCAAGCAGCAGATCCTGGCACAACCTACTGCTGTTTGCAATGGCTGTTTGGCTGTCCTGCCGAACAGGGACAGGCACCTAGCAACATCTGTTGTTGGGGCACTGGTTGAATTCCCTAGAATGTTTGTTAACTGCTCAATACTCTGTAATTTGTTCATGATTGTAACTATGTAAGGACGTGTTTATGATTGATTCATTACCTTTGTAACTTGTTAAGATCGTCACCACCTCTACCTGGAGCTCATTGCCTTAGTAAATTCTCATGATTAATGTGTTTATGATTCATTACCTTTGTAATTATTCATGAGTGTGACCAACACTACCTGGAGCTCATTACCTTCGTAAGTTGGTCATGATTGTGACCTTACCTTTGTAACTTGTTCAGCTTTCAGACATTTGGAGTCCAGTCCCTGGACTAATTATGTGCCTCTGTAATCTTTTGACTACCGCCCACAGGATGGGTATAGGGTGACTACCGCCAACAGGATGGGAATGGGGTGACTACCGCCCACAGGATGGGTATGAGGTGACTACCGCCAACAGGATGGGTATTGGGTGACTACAGCCCACAGGATGGGTATGGGGTGTCTATCGCCCACAGGATGGGTATGGGGTGACTACCGCCCACAGGATGGGTATGGGGTTTCTATCGCCCATAGGATGGGTATTGTGGAAAATTGCATTTATCTGAATATATCATTATATACATAACAGTAAATGAACATAGAAAATTATTAATCAGTTAGACAAGTAGGAATTTGGGACACCTAGGTCGCAAAAATGTCCCCCTTCGATACCTACCACTGTCATATCCACAAGTTGCTCTGGACCTATTAATTAAATGAAATATACATACACCAGGAATGTTGGTAAATATATAAATTTGTGGACTGTATATTAAAATAATAAATGGTTATATATATACACAATTACATAAGAGGAGAATATCTTAAAATCACTCACCAATTTGACTGGAGATTAATGTGTCATGTACAGAACCCCCCTTTTGCATACATTTATGAAAAATTTACTGGCCAGAATTAAACATAAATTAGACAGCTTATCTGAGGTTCCTGGAGTTGTCCTGTCCTGTCGCCTGATATCTCAAGTTATGCAGGAATGCACATCCAACAATTCTGCCTCCTATTTGAGAGGTGTCAGCCCGATTTTAACCTCTAGAGCACAAAAAATTCTTCCCATTATTCACAACATGTTATTCAATTCAAACAAAATGGCGACTGCCCTTCTGCGCAGACGCAGACTCTCCGTTTTCTATGACATAAATATTATTAAATACAGTATGGCCATCTATTTACATATAACTACTGTATTTCTGGAAAATATATACAGTATTTTCCACACTGCGGCCGGGCGGAATTCGTTGCTAAACGACTCAAATTACTCCTTCCTTTAGGAGACGATTCCAGCCGGTTCTGGCTTGAGTGGCTGTTCTCCTAGTAGGTCTTACTATGATTTCATTTTCCGGCATCACTTGGTCAGCGTTATCTTCCATATCACTCGTGTCACTGTCTCTCAGATTTTCATTTACGTTTGACTGAACACCTAATTCCAAAGGAATCAATTTATTAATTGTGCATAAACTTTCCTGGCCACGACACAACACTTTGACATTCCTGACAACACTTTGTGCATCTGGGTACAATGTCAATACTTTGCCCAGAGGCCACAATGTTCGATGTTGTTCAGTGTCAATTAACACAATGTCACCTGGTTGAATGATCTGTCGATTTACTGCCTCTGTCGCACCATAAAAGTGTTCACGTAGTGTAAGAAGATATTCCTTATGCCACACATTAGACCAATGATTGATTACTTTATTTAACATTTTAAATTTATTACACAACACTGCCGCATCATTGTAATCTTCATCACTTTCTTATGGATTATCTCTATAGACAGGGGCAGCTTCCAATTTCCTTCCACAAATTAGGTGAGAAGGTGTTAATACATCTGCATCAGGTGTATCACTCATGTACTAGAGAGGCCTATTATTTATACGATTCTCTGCCTCCACTAACACTGTACGGAATTCTTCCAAATTAATTCTCTTCCGGTGTAGTACTTTACGGAGACACCTCTTCACTGTGCCTATCAGTCTTTTGTACAGCCTCCCCTGCCAAGGGGCTCTAGGAGTAATAAATTTCCAGGAACACCCTCACAGAGATTGAACATTGTTACTATTATTTAATTCTATCAAGTGTTGAGCACCTGCTACAAAATTTGTGGCATTATCCGAAATCATCAATCTCGGACAGGATCTCCTAGCTGCAAATTTTCGAAACAGCTGCATAATCTGTTCTGCAGACAAGTCCTGTGCCACTTCTAAATGAACTGCTCTAGTAGCAGTACAGGTGAACAAACAAACATACACTTTCAGTGGAACACCATCTGAAGTACCTGTTAAAATTATTGGACTACTAGAGTCTACACCTGTTACATCAAATGGTTTCACTAATTGTACATGCTCATTTGACAATGGTGGAGGACCTGGGTACATATAGGATCTGGCATCCACATGGCGACATATTACACAAGATTTAATCACCCTTTTTGCACTTTGACGTCCTTGTGGAATACAATTTAAGGTATCTTGTACCCCACCATGCATTACATTTTTATGGACATTTAGAACAATTAAATTTGTTAGTTGAGGAGTTTTGGGCAGTAAGATAGGGTGTTTAGCATAATCACCCAATTCAGCATTTTGTAACCTACCTCTGCACCTAATTACATTGTTCTCTAAATACAGCCCCAATTTCTCTATTATGGAACCTTTCACAATTTTTCTTTCCATCATCAATTTAATCTCATTTCCATAGATTTCTTCCTGTACCCTCTTTATCCAATATTCAAGAGGATGTGAAAACTTATATGAGATATTCATCTTGTTTAGAAATTTAAACACCAACTTAGTTACATTGATTAGTTTGGGTAAAGAAGAATACCTATTTATATCAATGGCTAAGGGAGGACAAACTATTGGAGAGGTGGTCACAGTAATTTTAACAGGAGCAATATACGCCTTTTGTACAGGTCAATTAGCTTTATTTACCAACCAGCTCGGTCCTTTAAACCATGATACAGCATTTACAAATTTAGCATAAGATAAACCTCGAGACAAGAAATCAGCTGGATTCTCCTCACCAGGTATATGATTAAATGTTAACATATGCTGACCCAAACTATTATACTTCTCTTGCATCTGATTAATTTCAGTGACTCTGTTTTGTACGTACACAATTTTACTGTTTCCATTACGAATCCATTGTAAGGATACCTCATTATCAGACCAAATTACAGTGTCGCTAATATTTATCTCATGCAACTTATTTCTTATATAATTAGCTAATTTTACACCTACATAAATGGCTGTTAATTCCAACTGAGGTAAGGTACATGATTTAATTGGAGACACTTTAGCCTTAGACATAACAAGAGAAATAACACTATTACATTGAAGGTAAGCAGCTGCTCCATATGCCAATTTTGAAGCATCACAAAAAATGTGGAGTACATTTTCCCTATTTGGATTGGCCACCTGGCGTGGGAACTCCAACATTGGATTTTTTTCATAATCACCAATTAATTCATCCCACCTGTTAATGAATTCCTCAGGTAGAATTTCATCCCAAGCACATTTAAGTTTCCATGCTTCCTGAATTAATAATTTCCCTCTCATAGTAAGGGGTGACACTAAACCTAGTGGATCAAAACATTTGGAAACTTCAGCAAGCAAAACTCTCTTAGTTAATTTGTTGGGCATACTGCAATTATTAGATTTTAACATTAACAAATCTCTCTCAGTATCCCAAGTTAAACCCAATACATTACTATATTTTGGCACTTCATCTCCAGGGTAATCTTTACTTATTTTGTCCTTTAATTTGGACGAATTACTATTCCATTCCCTCAGAGGTATATCTGCACATTGCATTATTTTATTAAGCTCTCTATAAGTCATTAACATTTCCTCTTCAGTTGACGTCACACCCAGGAAATTGTCCACATAAAATTGTTTGCTCATTACTTTACTCAATGGACTTTCCATACGTTTAAGGTGTGCATTTATCGTCGCTTGAAGTAGGAGCGGACTGGATGTAGTACCAAATAATACACTCCTAAAGCGAAAGGTTTTCAGAGGGCTAAGTGGGTCACTAGGATTCTCAGGCCATAAGAAACAGGTACAATCCCAGTCAGCCTCTTGTAAACCCACTCTTAGGAAAGCTTTACTTATATGAGCCGTAAAGGCATAGTGCTTCACTCTGAAATTTAATAAGATATCTCCTAATTTTTCCATCAATGACAGACCTGTCATCAGTCATTTAAACTAGGTACATTTTTGTTACTCCTGGCACTACAATTAAACACAATCCTCAAAGGAGTGGTCTTAGAATCCTTCTTCACTCCGTGATGTGGCAAATAGTGACCATAAATTTTGGCTTGCTCAGGAGGTACCTCTTCTATAAATTTATTTATTAACTGTTCAGCAATTATATCATTATAGGCAGTTAACAATTCTGGTGTCTTACTCAGTTCGCGGAGCTGAGCCTTTAACTGTCCATATGCCATTCTGTAATTAGTGGGCAATTCTGGATGGTTCAATCTCCACGGAAGTCGCACCCAGTATTCTCCAGATTCAAATTTTACATCTCTCAGGTATTGATCCTGTGTAAAAGAATCATCTGGACTTTCTTCATTCACATTTATTCCAATGCTGTCTAATTCCAACAATTTATGCACTGGCTCAACAACATCCACTATGGAAGAATTATACTGGGGTACAACTTCATGAGTAAGACACACAGTTATGGTATTTGTAGTTTCCTCTAGTCATGAATTATTATTACAAGGAATCCTACCATACATTACATGGCCTCCTGCAGTCTTCAAAAGGGTGACACCACATTTCTTTACCATACCCTTTACAAAGGAGGTATAATAGTCACTACCTATCAAAATATTTATTGGGCCTACAGAATCATCACTTACACCAGAAGGTGCTAAATTTACATTATGTGAAAGTCTTTCTGTAGCTTTACTAAGCCCTACTGTAGATAATTTCTCTGGAAGTCTATCTACAATTACTGCATTAACACGTTTTTTCTCATTGCCCAACCTGACAGTTACATAAACAGTGTCATACAATTGAGACCTTTTATCCGAGAGAAAACCAGATAATTTTAAAGTTGTGGGATCTCCCATCTGTACTTTCATACCATCAAGACATTTACGTTTTATGAAAGTATGCTGGGATCCCTGGTCCAATAATGCATTTACAATTTTTGATTTATGCCTTTTATCATCAATTTTTACCTGTAACACAGGTAAGGCTACTTCAGCAAAACCATCATTATTAACATTAGCAGCAATTTTTACATTAGCCACTGTTGTGTCAGGATTGTCAACATTATCTTTATTATCAACATTATCATATAGACCCTTACACATGACTATATGGTGTCTTCCTTTGTGACATTGATAACAGAAGTTTAATTTAGCATGACAATCCTTTACATTGTGATTACCTAAACATCTGATACATCTGTCAAGTTCCTTCAGTCTTTCAACTTTTTCATTCCATGAATTGTATGCATTGCAATTCTTAGATGAATGAGTACCTTTGCAGAAAAGAGAATCTCTCTTTTCTTTGACTGGTTTCTTATTAACTGGGGTACTCTTAGGAGGATAGTTATTCTTCTTACCTTGTGGAGAATCATTATTTCTGATTCCTGCTACTTGATAAGTACCTATGCAACTATTTTTAGGAAATGAATTTTGATTATTACCATTGGGATAATTTCTCCCTTTGTGAAACTTGACAGATACCTCAGAATTATTATGTGTTGCATCTTTAAAATGAGTTAGTTGGCTGGTCTGCAACTGAACAATTAATTCTTGTAGACCTAGTCTTATTTCCTCCAGACCAAAATAATCCTTGTGATATTTATTCGAGATCCATTCAAGTGTTTTACAGCTTAATTTATTCTGTACTATGGCACTCAATAACCAGTCTGATTCCTTCAAATTATATTTATTACTTAAAGTTTTGAGAGTGCTCTCCAGTTTAGCTCTAAACTGTTGTAAACCTTTGTAAGAGATTTTAAATTAACAATGATATTCACTAGATCCAACCTACTTTGTTCTATATTACCATAAGTGACTTTCAACAAGTCAACTGCTTCCTTGTAAGAATCATCTACATTGGGAAAGGCTTGTATGAGTATGTGAGCATCTCCTCTTACCTGTCGTTTGAGGTAAAATAATTTACTTACACAGGCTAGGTCACTCCTGTCATGCACAGCTGCTTTAAAAATTGACCAAAATTCCTCCCAATTTTCTCCAGGATTAAACACAGGTAAACATAATTCTGGGAGTTTTGGCAAAGACATATTATTTGTTGGAGCAGACTGACCAACTGACTGGTTTACACATTTTAATTTATTCAAGGCCTGACTTTTACAAGAAAGAATCTTTTCCTCTAATTCATAATACTGATTAATCATGTGATCTATTTCAGTCTCATCTACACAGTTTACTAATAAATCTCCTTCATATTTGTTGTAATATAATTTGTATTAATCATATCTATTCCTTAAAGCATCTAAATCTAATTTTAAATCATTAGTATTCACAGTTTGTTGATTCATTAATTCCAAGCACTTATTATATGCTTTGGTTACATGAACTTTTCTAGCCTGTAGTGATGCTTTCTTTATTCTATATTCCATATGTTTGTCTTCAACATCAATTTCCTCATTTTCAGCCATGATGCAATGTATTAAATTCAACTCAATTAATAACACTGATTACAACTTACAACACTGATACAACTTACCTTTGAATAAATCCTAGCTACTTGAGATTAGCAATTGCATGTATAATATAAATTCTAAATGTACATTAATACAAACTTGGCTCATCAAAATTAATATTACACAAATTAATAAATAGTTGCCAGAATTTGGCATAGCAAAATTAATATACACATTAATATAATTAGTTACACTTGGTTTGTCAATTACACATACACTTATACACATTAATATAATCTTTAGCCATACTTGACTTATCTCATCAAAATTAATATTGTAATTATTATAATCCACTACACATTAAATAAATTTGTGAACGTAACATCCACTTCCTTCTGTTATTTCACATATAATTATTAAGTAATTAACTAATTAATGACTTCACTAATTACCTCCGGTTCAAGAAGGACCAACGGGCTATTAAATGTGGAAAATTGCATTTATCTGAATGTAACTAATTATGTACAAAACAGCAAATGATAAAAAAGATAATTATTATTTATCAATGTTACATAGACAAGTAGGAATTTGGGACACCTAGGTCGCAAAAATGTTCCCCTTCGATGCCTACCACTGTCATATCCACAAGTTGCTCTGGACCAATTAATTAAATGAAATATACATACACCAGGAATACTGGTAAATATATAAATTTGTGGACTGTGTATTAAAAATAATAAATGATTATATATTTACACAATTACATAACAGAAGGAAAATATATCTTAATATCACTCACCAATTTGACTGGAGGTTAATGTGTATCATACTCAGAAAACCTCACTCTAACTAAATCTATGAAAATAATGCTGGCTAGAATTACACACAAATCTAGAGAGCTTATCGGAGGTTCCTGGAGCTGTCTTGACCAGTCGTCTGATATCTCAAGTTATGCAGGAATGCACATCCACCAATTTCGCCTCCTATTTGAGAGGTGTCAACACAATTTTAGCCTTTAGAGCACGAAAAACTCTTCCCCATTCACCAATGTTTCTAATACAAAATTCAAAACCAAGATGGCGACTGTCTCTTATTTTTTTCGATAACATACTTCTTTTAAAAATTCAATATAGGGCATCTATTTACCTATAAATTACCGTATTTCCGGAAAATGTATACAGTATTTTCCACAACCAGTGTTGGTAATGTTCAGTGAACATCACCAGTGTTGATAATGTTCAGTGAACATCACCAGTGTTGGTAATGTTCAGTGAACATCACCAGTGTCGATAATGTTCAGTGAACATCACCAGTGTTGGTAATTTTCAGTGAACATCACCAGTGTTGATAATGTTCAGTGAACATCACCAGTGTTGATAATGTTCAGTGAACATCAACAGTGTTGGTAATGTTCAGTGAACATCACCAGTGTTGATAATGTTCAGTGAACATCACCAGTGTTGGTAATGTTCAGTGAACATCACCAGTGTTGATAATGTTCAGTGAACATCACCAGTGTTGGTAATGTTCAGTGAACATCACCAATGTTGATAATGTTCAGTGAACATCACCAGTGTTGATAATGTTCAGTGAACATCACCAGTGTTGATAATGCTCAGTGAACATCACAAGTGTTGATAATGTTCAGTGAACATCACCAGTGTTGATAATGTTCAGGGAACATCACCAGTGTTGATAATGTTCAGTGAACATCACCAGTGTTGATAATGTTCAGTGAACATCACCAGTGTTCATAATGTTCAGTGAACATCACCAGTGTTGATAATGTTCAGTGAACATCACAAGTGTTGATAATGTTCAGTGAACATCACCAGTGTTGATAATGTTCAGTGAACATCACAAGTGTTGATAATGTTCAGTGAACATCACCAGTGTTGATAATGTTCAGTGAACATCACCAGTGTTGATAATGTTCAGTGAACATCACCAGTGTTGATAATGTTCAGTGAACATCACCAGTGTTGATAATGTTCAGTGAACGTCACCAGTGTTGATAATGTTCTGTGAACATCACCAGTGTTGATAATGTTCAGTGAACATCACCAGTGTTGATAATGTTCAGTGAACATCACCAGTGTTGATAATGTTCAGTGAACATCACCAGTGTTGATAATGTTCAGTGAACATCACCAGTGTTGATAATGTTCAGTGAACATCACCAGTGTTGATAATGTTCAGTGAACATCACCAGTGTTGATAATGTTCAGTGAACATCACCAGTGTTGATAATGTTCAGTGAACATCACCAGTGTTGATAATGTTCAGTGAACATCACAAGTGTTGATAATGTTCAGTGAACATCACCAGTGTTGATAATGTTCAGTGAACATCACAAGTGTTGATAATGTTCAGTGAACATCACCGGTGTACAGTGACACAGTGTAGTGTCTCACCCAGTGTACAGTGACATAGTGTAGTGTCTCACCCAGTGTACAGTGACATAGTGTAGTGTCTCACCCAGTGTACAGTGACACAGTGTAATGTCTCACCCAGTGTACAGTGACACAGTGTAGTGTCTCACCCAGTGTACAGTGACATAGTGTAGTGTCTCACCCAGTGTACAGTGACACAGTGTTATGTCTCACCCAGTGTACAGTGACACAGTGTAGTGTCTCACCCAGTGTACAGTGACATAGTGTAGTGTCTCACCCAGTGTACAGTGACATAGTGTAGTGTCTCACCCAGTGTACAGTCACACAGTGTAGTGTCTCACCCAGTGTACAGTGACATAGTGTAGTGTCTCACCCAGTGTACAGTGACACAGTGTTATGTCTCACCCAGTGTACAGTGACACAGTGTAGTGTCTCACCCAGTGTACAGTGACATAGTGTAGTGTCTCACCCAGTGTACAGTCACACAGTGTAGTGTTTTACCCAGTGTACAGTGACACAGTGTAGTGTCTCACCCAGTGTACAGTGACACAGTGTAATGTCTCATCCAGTGTACAGTGACACAGTGTGGTGCCTCACCCAGTGTACACTGACACAGTGTGGTACCTCACCCAGTGTACACTGACACAGTGTGGTGCCTCACCCAGTGTACACTGACACAGTGTGGTGTCTCACCCAGTGTACACTGACACAGTGTGGTGCCTCACACAGCATACACTGACACAGTGTGGTGTCTCACCCAGTGTATACTGACACAGAGTGGTAACTCACCCAGCGTACACTGACACAGTGTGGTGCCTCACCCAGTGTACACTGACACAGTGTGGTGTCTCACCCAGTGTACACTGACACAGTGTGGTGTCTCACCCAGTGTACACTGACACAGTGTGGTGTCTCACCCAGCGTACACTGACACAGTGTGGTGTCTCACCCAGTGTACACTGACACAGTGTGGTACTTCACCCAGTGTACACTGACACAGTGTGGTACCTCACCCAGTGAACACTGACATAGTGTGGTACCTCACCCAGTGTACACTGACATAGTGTGGTACCTCACCCAGTGTACACTGACACAGTGTGTTACCTCACCCAGTGTACACTGACACAGTGTGGTGTCTCACCCAGCGTACACTGACACAGTGTGGTGTCTCACCCAGCGTACACTGACACAGTGTGGTGTCTCACCCAGTGTACACTGACACAGTGTGGTACTTCACCCAGTGTACACTGACACAGTGTGGTACCTCACCAAGTGTACACTGACACAGTGTGGTACCTCACCCAGTGTACACTGACACAGTGTGGTACCTCACCCAGTGTACACTGACACAGTGTGGTACCTCACCCAGTGTACACTGACACAGTGTGGTACCTCACCCAGTGTACACTGACACAGTGTGGTACCTCACCCAGTGTACACTGACACAGTGTGGTACCTCAGCCAGTGTACACTGACACAGTGTGGTGCCTCACCCAGTGTACACTGACACAGTGTGGTGCCTCACCCAGTGTACACTGACACAGTGTGGTACCTCACCCAGTGTACACTGACACAGTGTGGTACCTCACCCAGTGTACACTGACACAGTGTGGTACCTCAGCCAGTGTACACTGACACAGTGTGGTGTCTCACCCTTTGTACACTGACACAGTGTGGTACCTCACCCAGTGTACACTGACACAGTGTGACTAAACTTCCACTAACAACAGTGTGAGAGACAATAAACAACACTACACAGCTGGGATACTCAAGGTGAGACTAAATAAACATTACAGAATATTGTTTTGCATATTATCAGTTGTCACTTGAGAATAAAACTCTCTTGGTCATAAGTGAATCATATGTCTACAAAGTCACGTCTTTCATAAGTACCATAAATACTCTTCCTTCTTCAGTTTATTAAATAAAGTCAGATATTAAAACTAAGACAAGAGTAGTGTTAGGCAGCTCACACACTGAGGTCCGGGGGTCGACCCCCGTTACGAGTGGAAAGATTAGGACATGTTCCCTGAAGATATCTGCTCTCCATGTTCACCTAGCAGTAAAAAAGGTACCTGGGTGTTAGTGGACTGGTGTGTACTCACCTAATTGTACTCACCTAATTGTGGTTGCAGGGGTCGAGACTCAGCTCCTGGCCCCGTCTCTTCACTGATCGCTACTGGATCCTCTCTCTCTCTGCTTCCTGAGCTTTGTCATACCTCTTCTTAAAACTATGTATGGTTCCTGCCTCCACTACTTCACTTGCTAGGCTATTCCACTTGCTGACAACTCTATGACTGAAGAAATACTTCCTAACGTCCCTGTGACTCGTCTGAGTCTTCAGCTTCCAGTTGTGACCCCTTGTCCCTGGTTCCCCTCTCTGGAACATCCTATCTCTGTCCACCTTGTCCATTCCCCGCAGTATCTTGTATGTCGTTATCATGTCTCCCCTGACCCTTCTGTCCTCCAATGTCGTCAGTCCGATTTCCCTTAACCTTTCCTCGTACGACATTCCCTTGAGCTCTGGGACTAGCCTTGTTGCAAACCTTTGTACTTTCTCTAACTTCTTGACGTGCTTGACCAGGTGTGGGTTCCAGACTGGTGCTGCATACTCCAGTATGGGCCTAACATACACAGTGTACAGTGTCTTGAACGATTCCTTATTAAGGTATCGGAACGCTATTCTCAGGTTTGCCAGGCGCCCGTATGCTGCAGCGGTTATTTGGTTGATGTGTGCCTCTGGTGATGTGCTCGGTGTTATGGTCACCCCAAGGTCTTTCTCCCTGAGTGAGGTCTGTAGTCTTTGTCCACCTAGCCTATACTCTGTCTGCGGTCTTCTTTGCCCCTCCCCAATCTTCATGACTTTGCATTTGGCTGGATTGAATTCGAGAAGCTAGTTGCTGGACCACATGTCCAGCCTGTCCAGGTCTCTTTGCAGTCCTGCCTCATCCTCGTCCAATTTAATTCTTCTCATCAACTTCACGTCATCTGCGAACAGGGACACTTCAGAGTCTATTCCTTCCATCATGTCGTTCACATATATCAAAAATATCACTGGTCCTAGAACTGACCCCTGTGGGACCCCGCTCGTAACAGGCGCCCACTGTGATACCTCTTCACGTACCATGACTCGTTGCTGCCTCCCTGTCAGGTATTCCCTTATCCATTGCAGTGCCCTCCCTTTTACGTGTGCCTGATCCTCCAGCTTCTGCACTAATCTCTTGTGGGGAACTGTGTCAAAGGCCTTCCTGCAGCCTAGGAAAACGCAATCTACCCACCCCTCTCTCTCGTGACTTACTTCTGTTACCTTGTCATAAAACTCCAGGAGGTTTGTGATACAAGATTTGCCTTCCATGGACCCATGCTGGTTTTCATTTATAATCTTGTTCCTTTCCAGGTGTTCGACCACTCTCCTCCTGATAATCTTCTCCATGACTTTGCACACAATACATGTCAGAGACACAGGTCTGTAGTTTAGTGCCTCGTTTCTGTTTCCTTTCTTAAATATGGGGACTACATTAGCTGTCTTCCATTTCTCAGGTAGTTGCCCAGTTTCAAGGGATGTGCATTAAAATGGTATAAAATACCGACAGGTTGTTAGGTAAGACACATATGCAACAGTTAGGTATTTTTATTATGAAACGTTTCGCCTACACAGTAGGCTTCTTCAGTCAAGTACAGAAAAGTTGATAGAAGCAGAAGATACTTGAAGACGATGTAATCAGTCCATCACCCTTAAAGTTTTGAGGTGGTCAGTCCCTCAGTCTGGAGAAGAGCATTGTTCCATAGTATGAAACAATATGGAGATGAAGTGACAGAATGGAGCTTTTTATAGCGCCAAGAGGTGAGACGTAGGCCACTAGGAGAGGTAAGAACTCAGATGTTGAAAGGTCAGGTCCCTCTCAAATCCAGCCGCTCTCACTAGTGGAAGTTGTCGAAGTTGATTGCAGGTCTGTACCAAGATACCCTTGTGTTGCAGTGTCTGACAGATTGAACATTAAAATGGTATAAAATACCGACAGGTTGTTAGGTAAGACACATATGCAACAGTTAGGTATCTTTATTATGAAACGTTTCGCCTACACAGTAGGCTTCTTCAGTCAAGTACAGAAAAGTTGATAGAAGCAGAAGATACTTGAAGACGATGTAATCAGTCCATCACCCTTAAAGTTTTGAGGTGGTCAGTCCCTCAGTCTGGAGAAGAGCATTGTTCCATAGTATGAAACAATATGGAGATGAAGTGACAGAATGGAGCTTTTTATAGCGCCAAGAGGTGAGACGTAGGCCACTAGGAGAGGTAAGAACTCAGATGTTGAAAGGTCAGGTCCCTCTCAAATCCAGCCGCTCTCACTAGTGGAAGTTGTCGAAGTTGATTGCAGGTCTGTACCAAGATACCCTTGTGTTGCAGTGTCTGACAGATTGAACATTAAAATGGTATAAAATACCGACAGGTTGTTAGGTAAGACACATATGCAACAGTTAGGTATCTCTATTATGAAACGTTTCGCCTACACAGTAGGCTTCTTCAGTCAAGTACAGAAAAGTTGATAGAAGCAGAAGATACTTGAAGACGATGTAATCAAGATTGTGGTTAGAGGCACGCACAGCATCTCTGCTCCTTCTCTAAGGACCCATGGGGAGATGTTGTCCGGTCCCATCGCCTTTGAGGTGTCAAGGTCACTTAAGAGCTTCTTCACCTCCTCCTCAGTTGTTCGTATGTCATCCAACACTTGTTGGTATATTCCCTCTTGATGTTCCCTTCTGTGCTGTCTTCCCACAGCCCTTCCTGTCTCTACTGTAAAAACTTCCTTAAATCTCCTGTTCAGCTCCTCACATACCTCCTGATCATTTCTTGTGAGTTCTCCACCTTCTGTCCTTAATCTGATCACCTGGTCTTTGACTGTTGTCTTCCTCCTGATGTGGCTATACAACAGTTTCGGGTCAGTCTTGATTCTCGATGCTATGTCATTTTCATACTTTTGCTGGGCCTCCCTCCTTACCTGTGCGTACTCATTCCTGGCTCTGCGACTGATCTCCCTATTTTCGTGTGTTCTCTGCCTTCTGTACTTTTTCCATTCTCTATTGCATTTTGTTTTTGCCTCCTTACAACGTCGGGTAAACCAGGCACTCGTTCTGGTCTTCCCGTTGTTACTGTTGCCATTGGGAATAAACCTTTCCACTGCCTCCTTGCATTTTGTTGTTACATATTCCATCATTTCATTTACTGGCTTTCCTGCCAGTTCTCTGTCCCACTGGACCTCCCGCAGGAAGTTCTTCAACCCTATGTAGTCCCCTCTTTTATAGTCAGGCTTTTCCCATTCAACTCCTGTTATTCTCTCCACTTGCAGCTCTACTATGTATTCAAAGCACAGAACCACGTGGTCGCTAGCTCCTAGGGGACTCTCATACTTGATGTCCTCAATATCTGAGCTGCCCAGGGTGAACACAAGGTCCAATCTTGCTGGTTCATCCTCCCCTCTCACTCTGGTAGTGTCCTTAACATGTTGGTGCATGAGGTTTTCCAGCACCACGTCCAACATCCTGGCTCTCCATGTTTCGGGACTCCCATGTGGCTCCAGGTTTTCCCAGTCAATCTCCCTGTGGTTGAAATCCCCCATAACCAGCAACTTTCCTCTGCTGGAGTGAGCTCTTCTTGCCACCTCAGCAAGTGTGTCCACCATTGCTCTGTTGCTCTCTTCATATTCCTCTCTTGGCCTCCTGCAGTTCTGTGGTGGATTATACATCACTGCAATGACCACTTTGTGTTCCCCAGACTGAAGTGTACCTGCTATGTAGTCTCTTTCTCCCGTCTCATCTATTCCTTCAATTTTCTCGAATTTCCATCTGTTTTTTACGAGCAGAGCAACCCCACCTCCCCCCCTGCCCCTTCTATCTTTCCTCATGATCTGGTATCCTGGTGGGAAGATTGCATCTGTTATTGTCTCCATGAGTTTTGTTTCTGTAACTGCTATGATGTCTGGGGACTTCTCATTGATTCTTTCTTGCCATTCCTCATGTTTATTCGTTAATCCATCTGCATTTGTGTACCAAACCTTCAACTTCTGTTCTAATACTGTAACTGTGGTGCGGGGGGTGGAAACAGAGGGATCAGTGTGTTATGGTTGGTTTGGATTGTTCAGTTGCCTTGGGGGTGTCGTGGCTGGAGTCCTTCTGCAGGTGTTTCTGGGGGTGCACTTGTCCTTCCATTTGATCCTGGATTATTCTGCTCCCCTTTTTCATTTCCTCCCATTTCTCCTTTCATTTTTGAACTCTCTCTTTCATTGTCTTCCTTTCGTCCTGTGTTCTGTCTCGATCGAGGTACACACTCCGGAACTCCTGCTTGCCTCTCAACCGTGCTTTCTCCTGCAGGATCATGGCTCGGGTTGATTCTTTCTTGAAAATTACTTTGAGAGGCCGATTCCTTTTCTTTGTGAGCCACCCAATTCTCCGAAAATTTGCCACCTGGGTCATGTCTCCCTCACCTATCACCTTCATGATATTTTCAATCGCTTTTTTCTCCTCCTGCTTTCTTTCATCATAAGTTTCCCCTTAAGCTTCGTCTAGCCCATAGACAAACACGGATCTTTCCCTTTCCACCTCCCACTGTGACTCCCATTGCATCCTCTGATGTGTTTTAGTTCCTTCCCGTGGAGTGTTCCTTCCTTCAGTCCCTTCCCTAGTTATTGCCCCTATGCTTCTTGGTTTATCCTTCCTGCTCACCTGCTCCTGGCCCCCACAGGTATCTGGTAAGGTCCTTGCACATGTCCTAGTTCCTTCAATGTCTTCCAACCTCTCATTCAGGCAGCAGAGAGTTTGCCTAAATGGGGAGAAATCGGAATGGGGGCACGTCACTAGCGGTGTTCCACAGGGATCAGTGTTGGGCCCCTTGTTGTTCACAATCTACATAAACGATATAGATGAGGGAATAAATAGCGACATAAGCAAATTTGCTGATGACACCAAAATAGGCCGGCCAATTCATTCTAATGAGGCCCTTAGAACACTCCAGGAAGATTTTAATAGACTGATGCAGTGGTCGGAGAAGTGGCAGATTCAGTTTAATATAGACAAATACAAAGTTCTAAATGGTGGACAGGAAAATAACCATGCCACATATAAATTAAATAATGTAGATCTTAATATTACGGATTGTGAAAAGGATTTAGGATTTCTGGTAAGCAGTAATCTAAAACCAAGACAACAGTGCATAAGTGTTCGCAATAAAGCTAACAGAATCCTTGGCTTCATAGCAAGAAGTATAAATAATAGGAGTCCTCAGGTTGTTCTTCAACTCTACATATCTTTGGTTAGGCCTCATTTAGATTATGATGCACAGTTTTGGTCACCGTATTACAGAATGGATATAAATACATTGGAAAACGTACAAACTGGGAACGTCACGACGAACGACATCAAGGAAGGTAAGAATATTGTTGTTGTTGGGGATAGCCAAGTTAGGTATATGGATAGGGCGTTCTGCTTGAAGGACAGGAGTAGGAGACAGAGAGTTTGCTATCCTGGGGCCGGGATGGAGGATATTGTTAGCCGTCTGGATGACATCATGAGAGGTAATGGGAGCAATCCTATTATCTGTCTCAGTGCTGGAAACAACGATGTTGGCAGACGTAGGAGTGAAGACCTGATTAGCAGGTATAGGTCAGCAATAGAAATAATTAGGAGGAAGGGTGTGAACCCTGTCATATGTGGTATTTTGCCAAGGAGAGGAGTTGGAAATGAATGGTTGTCCAGGGCAATTGGTGTCAATTGCTGGCTGGACAAATACTGTAAGGAAAATGCGGTAACATTCGTTGGCAACTGGGCCCTCTTCTATGGCAGAAATGACATGTATGCCAGGGATGGGGTTCACTTATCTAGGTCTGGGGTGGTAGCACTCGCAACTGCAGTGGAGGGAGCTGTTAGGACTTTAAACTAGAAATAGTTAGTGGTATGGGTTTTGGCAGGAAAACAGTGAAGTCCCAGTGTAGTAATATTACGAGTTCTAGGGGAACTAGTAATAAGCAGAACGAGGTAGATATTGAAAAGCCAGTGACTTTGGGTGATAAGGACAGTAATAGGTTTAGTAGAAAAACAGAAATGAGCAGGAAGGGTAAAGAGAAAGGAGAGTCTTTCAATGTTTATTATGCTAATTGCCGTAGTGCTAGGAATAAGATGGACGAGTTGAGATTAGTTGCTAGTGCAGGTAACATTGATGTATTTGCCTTAACTGAGATGTGGTTTAATTAAAAAAGTCGGGACATGCCTGCGGAATGTCATATTCAGGGTTTTAAAATGTTCCAAGTAAATAGAAGTATCGGGAAGGGGGGTGGGGTGGCATTGTATGTCCGAGATTGAACTGTTGCATAAAAACGGGTATTAAGTCTGAAGTAACACATACAGAGTCTGTTTGGATAGAATTTTCAGAGGGGCATGAAAAACGGATTTTAGGAGTGATACACCGTCCCCCAAACTTAGATAGGGACCAAGGGAGACTACTATGGGAGGAAATTGTTAAGGCCACAAGGCACGATAATGTAGTAATTCTAGGAGACTTTAACTTTAGTCATATTGATTGGAATTTCTTGACTGGGAATTTAGAATCATATGACTTCTTAGAAGTAGTTCAGGATTGTTTTTCGAAGCAGTTTGTGACAGAACCTACAAGGGGAAATAACCTGCTTGACTTAGTTCTGGCAAACAACGAATCCCTTGTTAATAATTTAGAAATTTCAGAGGAACTGGGTGCTAGCGACCACAAATCAATTACATTTAGCATTGAATGGAAGTACGATAGTAGCGATAACTCAGTAACAGTCCCAGATTTTCGCTTAGCAGATTACGATGGGCTTAGAGAACACTTATCATCTGTTGACTGGGGTAACGAAGAGAGCTATCAATATGACAGTTTTCTGAACACTATACATGCTGCTCAAAGAACGTTTATCCCAAATAAAGAAATTAGATCAAATAGAAATGACGCAAAATGGATGAATAATAGGCTGAAATATCTACTAGGGCATAAGAAAGGAATTTATAGGTGTATCAAAAGAGGTGAGGGTCATCTTATGAATCAGTATATTGACATTAAGAGGAACATTAAAAAGGGGATAAGAAAAGCTAAAAGGGACTATGAAATTAAAGTTGCTAGGGATTCTAAAACTAACCCAAAAAGTTTTTTCCAGGTCTATAGAACAAAAGTTAGAGATAAGATAGATCCCCTTAAAAATAACTATGGGCACCTTACTGACAAAGAGAATGAAATGTGCTCGATTTTAAATAATTATTTTCTCTCAGGTTTTACACAGGAAGACACTAACAATATTCCAGTAATTAATTTTTATAGTGGGCTAGAAGAAGATAAATTATGTAACATCACAGTCACTAGTGAAATGGTTGTGAAGCAGATAGACAGACTGAAGCAAAATAAGTCGCCGGGTCCTGATGAGGTTTTTTCAAGGGTTCTTAAGGAATGCAAAATGGAACTCTGTGAACCATTAACTAATATTTTTAATTTATATCTTCAAACAGGTGTAGTGTCTGATATGTGGAAGATAGCTAATGTAATTCCTATTTTTAAAACAGGGGACAAGTCGTTACCGTCAAATTACCGCCCAATAAGCCTGACCTCAATTGTACGCAAATTACTAGAGTCAATTATAGCTGAGATTATAAGAAGCCATGTCGATAAGCATAGCTTGATTAATGATACTCAGCATGGATTCACAAGAGGCCGGTCTTGTCTAACTAATTTATTAACTCTCTTCAGTAAAGCTTTTGAGGCTGTTGACCACGATAAAGAATTTGATATTATTTACTTAGATTTTAGTAAGGCTTTTGATAGAGTTCCGCACCATAGACTGTTAAAGAAAGTGGCACCTCATGGCATTGGGGGAAAAGTGCTCTCGTGGATCGAGTCATGGCTCACTGACAGGAAGCAGAGAGTGTCCATAAATGGGGTTAAATCCGAGTGGGGATCTGTAACAAGTGGCGTTCCACAGGGATCAGTCTTGGGCCCGTTGTTGTTTATAATATATATCAATGATCTTGATGAGGGAATTACTAGTGATATGAGCAAATTCGCCGATGACACAAAGATAGGTAGAATAATTGATTCAAACGTAGATGTTATGGAACTTCAGGAGGATTTAAACAAACTCTATTCTTGGTCAGAAAAGTGGCAGATGCAGTTCAATGTAGATAAATGCAAGGTTCTAGAGCTTGGGAGTGCCCATAACCCTAGTACTTATAAGTTAAATGATGTAGAACTTAGCCATACAGATTGCGAAAAGGACTTGGGGGTTATGGTGAGCAGCAACCTTAAACCAAGACAGCAATGCCTAAGCGTACGTAATAAGGCAAATAGATTACTGGGATTTATATCAAGAAGTGTAAGCAACAGAAGTCCAGAGGTCATACTGCAGCTTTATACATCATTAGTAAGGCCTCACCTAGATTATGCAGCTCAGTTCTGGTCTCCATATTACAGAATGGACATAAATTCGTTAGAAAACATTCAGCGTAGGATGACTAAATTAATACATAGCATTAGAAATCTTCCTTATGAAGAAAGATTGAAGACTTAAGTTACATTCACTTGTTAGACAAAGAATGAGGGGAGACCTGATCGAAGTGTATAAGTGGAAGATAGGTATTAATAAAGGGGATATTAATAAGGTCTTGAGGATGTCTCTCCAAGAGAGAACCCGCAGTAATGGATTTAAATTAGATAAGTTTAGATTTAGAAAGGACATAGAAAAGTATTGGTTTGCAAATAGGGTAGTTGATGAGTGGAACAGTCTACCTAGTTGGGTTATTGAGGCTAGGACTTTGGGTAGTTTCAAATTTAGGTTGGATAAGTACATGAGTGGGAGGGGTTGGACTTGAGTGGGACTTGCACATCGGAGCTTGTTTCTTGGGTGGCATTGAAAATTCGGTTGGTCAAATGTTTGTTAGTGGGATGAATTGTAAAGGACCTGCCTAGTATGGGCCAACAGGCCTGCTGCAGTGTTCCTCCTTTCTTATGTTCTTATGTTCTTATGACTTGCAGCAATGACTTTAAAATGGAAATATTCAGATTCAGGAAGGATATAGGAAAGCTGTGATTGGACTGTATTGGACTGATGAAGCCACTGTGTGGCGAAACGTTTCCTGAATAAAGGTTCCCATATACTGCATAAGTGTCTCAATCTTCGATATAGGAAAGCACTAGTTTGGTAATAGAGTTGTGGATGAGTGGAACAAACTCCCGAGTACCGTCATAGACGCTGAAATGTTGTGTAGTTTTAAAAATAGGTTGGATAAATACACGAGTGGGCGTGGGTGGGTGTGTGTTTGACCTGACTTGCTTGTGCTACTAGGTCGGATGCACAGCTCCTCCCTAAAGTGACGCGTCTGACCTCACTAGGTAAAGGCATCGCCGGTACGAGAATTGAAGCTGCTTCGCATAGGCCAGTAGGCCTGGTGCAGTGTTCCTTCTTTCTTGTGTTCTTATGTTCTTTTGTTACCATTGTTGTTGGTGTTATCATTGTTGTTGGCATTAACAAAGTTGTTGGCATTAGCATCATTGTTGGTGTCAGTCGTCACGTGAGGTCACAGGCCCTGAGCTGCTTTGGGGATTAGTGTGGACAGTTACAAAGGCATGGCTTGCTTTTGCAGTGTATTAAAAATTGAGGTTGGAGAGTTGAAGGAGGAAGTCTTGCTTCTCCAGGAGGAAATTAGGAGGCTGAAGGTCCACCTCAATGGGTTTGGGAGCGAGTATGAGGTGACTGGAATGGTGGAGGTGAATAAGGCTACCAGCAGCGAGGTGCAGTCTGTCTCTCCCTGCGAAGAAGCTGTAGGTGGGGCGGCAGCAACGGCTACCAGCAGTGAGGTGCAGTCTGTCTCTCCCTGCGAGGAAGCTGTAGGTGGGGAGGTAGCAACGGCTACCAGCAGTGAGGTGCAGTCTGTCTCTCCCTGCGAGGAAGCTGTAGGTGGAGCGGCAGCAACGGCTACAGCAGCGAGGTGCAGTCTGTCTCTCCCTGCGAGGAAGCTGTAGGTGGGGCGGCAGCAAAGGCTACCAGCAGCTAGGTGCAGTCTGTCTCTCCCTGTGAGGAAGCTGCAGGTGGGGCGGCAGCAACGGCTACCAGCAGAGAGGTGCAGTCTGTCTCTCCCTGCGAGGAAGCTGTAGGTGGGGAGGTAGCAACGGCTACCAGCAGCGAGGTGCAGTCTGTCTCTCCCTGCGAGGAAACTGTAGGTGGGGAGGTAGCAACGGCTACCAGCAGTGAGGTGCAGTCCAGTACCTGCTACAAGTGGCAAGTGGTTCCCAGTAATGGGAAGAACATCAAAATAAGGAAAGTTAAGAGAGAAGATTTGAAGGTAGGAAATCGCTTCTCTGTTCTTCAGGATGAGTGTACTTCAGTGGCCAGTGAAGGTAAAGGCACTACTTCCCCTGCAAATAGAGATAAGTGCATACTTGTGGTTGGTGACTCACGGGTAAGATATATGGATCGTGCTTTCTGTAATAGGAATAAGAAGGTAAGAGATAAAGTGTGCTTCCCTGGATCTGGTGTTAGTGACATAGTCAACGGGTTGGATAATATCATGTTAGGTAATGGGAATAAGCCTATTATCTGTCTTAGTGCTGGTGGAAATGATATTGGGAAGGGTAGGAGAGAAGAGCTGCTAGATAAGTACAGGTCAACTATAGATTTAATTAAGTCTAAGGGAGGGGTCCCAGTCATATGTAGCATCTTGCTTAGAAGGGGAGTGGGCAATGAATGGTTGTCTAGGGCAATTGGTTTAAATTGCTGTCAACACAGACACTGCAAGGAACTTGCAATCCCATTCATTGACAACTGGGACAACTTTTATGGCAAACATGATATGTATGCAAAGGATGGGGTACATCTCTCTGGGGCTGGGGTGGTAGCTCTTGCAAACTCAGTCGAGAGGACAATTGCTGAAATGCCTAGGATTTTAAACTGATTGAAGATAGTGGTATGGGAGTGTGTGGGAAACAGTCAGGTTGCAACACTAGGGTTGTGAACAGTAAATGTATAAAAGACATTCATCATGAAGTTATAAATAAAACAATAGATCAGGTCAGCAAACAAAGGGAGACAACAGAGGGCAGCAAGGGACTAGCGCCCTTAAGGTCTACTATACTAATAGCAGGAGTGTAAGAAATAAGATAGATGATCTAAGATTAATTGCAAGTGCAGGAAAGATAGATATCATTGCTATAACAGAGACTTGGCTCAATCTGAAAGATAGAGAGATGCCTTCTGAATGTCACATACAAGGCTATAAATTATTCCACACTGACAGGGTCAACAGGAAGGGTGGTGGAGTAGCGATGTACGTCAGAGACACTTTAAATTGTTGTGTTAGACAATGTATAAAATTAGAAGTATCAGCCACTGAATCTGTTTGGTTACAGCTTCTCGAGGGTCGTGAAAAACTAATTTTGGGTGTGATTTACAGGGCCCCAAGTCTTGATAGGGAGTGTGGTAAACTTCTATGGAATGAAATTCGTAAGGCATCTAGATATGAAAATGTTGTGATAATAGGAGATTTCAACTATAGACAGATTGACTGGAGCAATTTGACAGGGAATTTAGAGTCAAGTGACTTTCTTGATACGATCCAGGATTGTTTTTTAAAACAGTTTGTGACAGAGCCAACTAGGGGAAATAACCTCCTTGACTTGGTTCTTGCCAGTAGGGAAACACTAATTAATAATCTTGAGGTTAATGATGAGCTTGGGGAAAGTGATCACAAATCACTCAGTTTTAATATATCATGGAATTCCCCTAATAATGGCTATCAAGTCTCTGTCCCTGGCTTTCACTTGGCTGATTTCATAGGACTGAAAAATTACTTTGGTGGGCTGAACTGGAATGACCTGACTATAGGTCAGGTAGGTGGTGATGATTGCCGATATGATATTTTCCAGGGCATAGTTCTAGCTGCTCAGACAACTTATGTTCCAAATAAGGAAATCAGATCAAGCAAAAATGATCCTAAATGGATGAACAATAGATTAAAACATCTCATTGGTCAAAAGATAGGCATATATAGGCAAATCAAAAGAGGAGAGGGGCAGTTAAGACATCAGTATATTCAGTTAAAGAGAGAAATAAAAAAAGGAATAAGAAAAGCAAAAACAGTTTATGAGGTTAAAGTTGCAAGAGAATCAAAGACTAACCCAAAAAGATTCTTTCAGATATACATAAGTAAGATCAGGGACAAGATAGGCCCACTCAAAAGTTACTCGGGTCAGCTCACAGACAATGATCAGGAAATCTGCAGAATTTTTAACACACTTCCTCTCAGTTTTTACTCAGGAAGATACTAGCGATATTCCAGAAATAATAAATTATGTAGAACAGGATGATTATGGTCACAAGTGACATTGTCCTTAGGCAAATAGATAAATTAGAACCTAACAAATCCCTCAGGCTCTGATGAACTGTATGCAAAGGGTTTTAAAGGAATGTAAAGAGGAGCTTAGCAAACCTCTGGCTAATCTTTTCAACATATCACTAGGTAAGACACATATGCAACAGTTAGGTATCTTTATTTCGAAACGTTTCGCCTACACAGTAGGCTTCTTCAGTCGAGTACAGAAAAGTTGATAGAAGCAGAAGATACTTGAAGACGATGTAATCAGTCCATCACCCTTAAAGTTTTGAGGTGGTCAGTCCCTCAGTCTGGAGAAGAGCATTGTTCCATAGTATGAAACAATATGAAATAAAGATACCTAACTGTTGCATATGTGTCTTACCTAACAACCTGTCGGTATTTTATACCAATTTAATGTTCAACATGTCACTACACACTGGCATGGTGCCGGATAAGTGGAAAATAGCAAATGTGATACCTATTTTCAAAGCAGGTGACAGGTCCTTAGCTTCGAACTATACAACAATAAGCCTAACCTCCATAGTGGGAAAATTTATGGAATCAATAATTGCCTCCTTGCCGCCTTGAAAAGCATAAATTAATTAACGAATCTCAGCATGGTTTTACAAAGGGGCGTTCCTGCCTTATGAATTTATTAACTTTTTTCACTAAGGTATTTGAGGAGGTAGATCATGGTAATGAATATGATATTGTGTATATGGACATCAGTAAAGCTTTTGACAGGGTCCCACATCAGAGACTATTGAGGAAAATTAAGGCACATGAAATAGGAGGAAAATTTTTTTCCTGGACAGGCATGGTTGACAAATAGGCAGCAGAGAGTTTGCATAAATGGGGAGAAATCAGAGTGGGGAAGCGTCACGAGCGGTGTTCCACAGGGGTCAGTGTTGGGCCCCCTGCTGTTCACAATCTATATAAACGACATAGATGAGGGCATAAAGAGCGACATTAGCAAGTTTGCCGATTACACCAAAATAGGCCGTCGAATTCATTCTGACGAGGACACTAGAGCACTCCAGGAAGATTTGAATAGACTGATGCAGTGGTCGGAGAAGTGGCAGATGAAATTTAATATAGACAAATGCAAAGTTCTAAATGTTGGACAGGACAATAACCATGCCACATATAAACTAAATAACGTAGATCTTAATATTACTGATTGCGAAAAAGATTTAGGAGTTCTGGTTAGCAGTAATCTGAAACCAAGACAACATTCCACAAGTGTTCACAATAAAGCTAACACAATCCTTGGCTTCATATCAAGAAACATAAATAATAGGAGTCCTCAGGTTGTTTTTCAACTCTATATATCCTTGGTTAGGCCTCATTTAGATTATGCTGCACAGTTTTGGTCACCGTATTACAGAATGGATATAAATGCTCTGGAAAACATACAAAGGAGGATGACAAAGTTGATCCCATGTATCAGAAATCTTCCCTATGGAGACAGACCGAGGGCCCTGAATCTGCACACTCTCGAAAGGCGTAGAATTAGGGGGGATATGATCGAGGTGTATAAATGGAAAATTGGAATAAATAAAGGGGATGTAAATAGCGTGCTGAAAATGCCTAGCCTAGACAGGACTTGTAGCAATGGCTTTAAGTTGGAAAAATTCAGATTCAGGAAGGATGTAGGAAAGCACTGGTTTAGTAACAGAGTTGTGGATGAGTGGAACAAACTCCCAAATACAGTTATAGAGGCTAAAACGTTGTGTAGTTTTAAAAATAGGTTTGATAAATACATGGGTGGGCGTGGGTGGGTGTGAGTTGGACCTGATTAGCTTGTGCTACTAGGTCAGTTGTATGTATGTATAATGTTTGCCGAGACCGTAGTCATGGCATGGGTCTCAATCTTGCGATGACCCGTCTCTGGCTCCCGAGGGAGAAAGGTTTCTACAATGATGCGACGTATGCTGCTCAAGCACTCTTCTGGTCAGTTCAACTGGTGCATCTCATAAGCGACAACACCATATGTACTCCTAACTATGGACACTAACGAGGAGGAGGATATGTCGTTATCACAGGTAACAGCTTGTCTGGTTCGTTGACTCCATGTTACACTAGTGAGGCCGCAGTCATCTCTGGGTCCTCTTCGGGAGGGAATATCACTCCTAGTTGCCTGTGGAGTGTCTCAGTAACTTCGCACTCCAGAAGATAGTGTGTTAGGGGCCGCTGGACAACGTGCTGACAGTACTGGCACATCTCCTCCTCAGCCTTGCCTACCATCATCTTGGCTGTGGGAAAGCCCAAACGAAGCCGATGGATGACTGTACACTGCGCTCTGAACCAGCTTCTATCATATGGAGGGGGTTCTCCCTGAGTCGCTGCTCGGTACCACTGTTGAGACGGGGTATCACCTAAGACCTCCCCCATAAGTTTCATGGCTCTGGCAGCCACCAGTTTGGTCTGTCGTAGGCTGATTGGGACAGTAATCCCAACATGTGGATAGTCTGTTGCTGCCTTGGCTGCATCATCTGCCGCCTCATTCCCCGGATGCCAGCATGGCTGGGGATCCAGTTCAATGTCGATCTGTTACCCTGAACTTCTAAGGCTGTCATTATGCTCAAGATCGATGTGATGAGGTGAACATTGTCCTGTGGTTGAGGATGGGAGAGGGCATTGATTGCAGAGGTGGAATCAACATATATGACAGGTCGGAGTCAATGTCGTAGGGCATGTGACAATGCCTGCTGAATCGCCACCAGCTCAGCTTGAAGGATCGTGCAGTGGTCAGGGAGTCGCCAGCCTTGTGTGTGACCATTGTGGTACAGTCCAGCTGCTGCTCTCTTCCTGTCAGGGTCGACAGAACCATCTGTGAAATACATTGCACATGGGCCTCCCTCTGCCAGTGCCATGCTTGTCTCAGCATGATTGCTGAGGGTATCTTGACTGCAGAGACGCTTAGAGATGGGTAGCTGCATGATGCAAACATCGGCTGGATCTGGGCGCCAGGGAGGTGGTGGATGGTACCCAGCAACAGGAAGGTCACAACTCTTCTCAAGGAGTAGTTGTATGGGGAGCAGCTTCCGCCCAGCAGCACAAAACGAACGAATCCAGGAGTAGTCCGTGAAGAGTGTGGGATCTTGTGTCATGGTTGTCAATATCTGTCTCCTTAGTGGGGTACCTTGCTGCCGGTGCAGAATCGTGGCCACTTTGCAGGCGTTTATGTATCTTACTCTGTCAGCCAAGGAAGGAAGCCGGGCCTCAGATCTGAGACATACTGTGTTGGCCCAGATGGGGGCCCCAAGCATAGTTCTTATCGCCTGATTTTGTACGACCTCCACCCTTTGCCTGCTCTGCGGGAAGAGATGAGCTAACGCCGGTGCACCGTAGTCAATGAGCGAGTGTATAGCTTGTATATAGTACAAGCGAAGTACATCTTTGCTTGCCCCTGCACGGTGCCTTGTCATGGCTCTCATGGCGTTGAGTCTGAGTAGAGCACGTGACCTGACATACTCGGCCTGTTTCTGAAAGGTCAGCTTTTTATCAATGTAGATTCCCAAGTACAGGTAGGAGCCTGTCCACTCAAGTTCTATATCCTGAATACGTAATCTATTCACAGGATCTTGTCCCTTGAACATCATTGCAAGAGATTTCTCGGCCGAGATCTTGAGGCCTAGTTCCTTGCAAGACTGAGTAATTAGGTCCAAAGCTCTCTGAGCCGGTCGTTCTAAATTGCCTTTCCCATTCACTACGAGTGCAAGATCATCAGCATAGCTGAGGAGCTGTGTACCACTATGAAATGGAAGGCTCACAAGTTCCTGCATAAGGATGTTAAACAGGGTAGGACTGAGCACACCTCCTCGTGGCGTGCCTGCCCCTAAGGTAGGACTCTATCCAGGCCAGAAGGCGTCCTTTGATTCCCTTCTGAGCTAGTATTGCCAGAATTGCTGTTGGGCTGGCTAGCTCAAATGCCTTTTCAAGGTCGAGATAGACGACGATACTAGGTTTTTTGTTACTATCAGCAATCTGGCTTAGTAGAGTGGTTATGCACTCTGCTGTACCCACTCCTTTGGTGAAGCCAAATATGTGATGATGAGAGGGTCCAAGTTTCCATAGGAGGCGGTTTAACACCATCCTCTCAGCAGTCTTGGCTAAGCAGCTGGTCAGCGATATGGGTGTCATACTGCCTGGGTCCTTGGGCTTTGGAATTGGTACGATGGAAGCTTTCTTCCAAGCTGCTGGGAGTGTTCTGGCCCTCCACGACTTGTTAATGACGTCTAGTATGGCCTCCCATCCACTCTGCCCAGCCCGTGCAATCATGGAGCATGTAACACCATCGATGCCCGGGGCAGTGTCACCTGTGTTCTTAATGGCACGTTGGAGTTCCAAGTCCGTGAGGTCTTCTTCAGTCACATCTTCCGACTCACATGCAGCTTGTATCGTTAGCTGGCGCTGTGGCAGAAGATCCGTCTGTATATTCCGGATGTCCTGTGGGAGCTGAGTGGAGGCTCCCCTGGAAGTGAAAAGCTCCACTAGTTTCTCAGCTTCCTGGGATGGGTTCGGGTGTGCTGGTGGCCTCGGCTTGCTCTTGCCAGTTGCTATGTTGAGCTTGCCCCATATCTCAGATAAGGTGGTGTGATGCCCGAATGTTGAGCACCACTCCAGCCATTTCTCAGTTTTTACTCTGAGAGAGACTCTGCTGGCATGCTGCGCAATGGCTCTCAGAGTATTCCTGTTCTCTGCCGTAGGGTTACGCCTGTATAGCTTCCTAAAAGAGTTGATGTGGTGGTTCTGCTCCCGCACCTCGTCATTGTAGAACCAACAGTCTCTTTTGTGAGTGCGTCCTGTGGACTTCTTTGGAATTGCGCACTCTGCTGCCTGGATGAGAACAGTGATTCGCTCCTGTTCAGCCGTATCACAGTCTTCAGATAGAGTGTATGTGGACCACCAGTCATGAAGATAATCCTGGAACACCTTCCAGTTGGCCCTCTTTACGTCCCATCTAGGAGGCAGCACAACTGCGGGAGGCCTGTTGATGTTGAAGGTGGTGATCACTGCAAAGTGGTCACTGACAAGGTGAGGATGAGTTTCCCTTGTGGCTCCTGCTGCGAGTTGTCTTGACGTGAAGGTAAGGTCGAGGCAGCCACCCAACTTTACCTCTGGAATATTGTGTAGGAGCATTGCTATGTGTCTGCCAGCAGCATTGGTTGCTGAGTGAGAGTGCAGCATTGGGTGATGTGTGTTGAAATCTCCACCCACAATATTACATTCAGTGCGTGCTAGTGCGAGGAGCTCTGCAATGTCGAGGGTGTCTTGGGTTCTTGTAGAAGTTATAGATGGTAATGGGCGCCCCAGGTATGTGCACAAGGATGGCCTGTACCTCGACGTCCTCCCCACAGTCCACAGGGTTGGCTATAACCTCGTGAGGTATTGTATTGGATACAAATACAGCTGTGCCTCTGCAGTGAACGCCCGGGTCCATGTGCCGAAAATACTCAGCAAAACAGGGTAGTCTTGGGCACATAGTCGGGACAGTCAGAGTTTCTTGTAGCAAGACGATGTCAACCCAATCCCGAATTACTGCCTCCAGCAAGAGGTGCTGTTTGCCTCTCAGGCCCTGAATGTTCCATTGTAGGACCTTGAGGGTGTGATTTGGTACCGAGGTTATTCCATTGCTGTTGTTTCCTGAGCTGGAGACTGAGTCCTGCCCGCTCTGAGAACCTGCAAATTCATGGCATCCACTGTCTCCTCCTCGGTCAGTAAGCACACTCTCAGGAGCGTACTGACCATCTGCCGGAATGCGCTCTGTTGTTCCGTGGACTTAACTGTGTTGCAAATAAGATCCGTGAACGCCTTGATAAGTGCTACGAGATCCTCCCTGGTGAGGGCCTGCTTTGGGGTTGGGTTCGAAACAGTGGATATTATCTGGCTGTTGTGGTCTGTAGGGACTGCTGAAGGTTGGATTTCTTTATTGTATGCACCGTGGTCTGTTGCTGTATACCAGGTTGGGTAGCCGGGATCTGCTGGTGAGGTGCCAGTTGAGTCTGCAAAGTGCCTGTGCCGGGTAAGGAGTGCCTGCATTGTCGTGCTTTGGCCGGTGGGGGCTCGTTTAGTGCCGCCTGCTGATCGCATTGACCAGATGCACCCTGTTGACGCCTCCTGTTCCTCTTGTTTCTGTTTCTTCGTTGAGGTAGGGGTGCAGGAGGTTCTTGACCTTGATGCCTGGTTGAGGCTTCGAGGGTTGGGAATTCCTGGGCATTGACTTGGGTTAGCTGCTGAGAGATCTGCGGTATGGCAGGGTTCTCTGCACCCATCGTTTGCTGAGAGTGATGATCCGTCGTAGCCTGTTGTCGAGTTTTTGGCGTCTTTCAGACTCCTTGAATTCTGGCGAGCCTCTCGGGGCATCAAGGATTCCAGGCATGGTGTTTCTGCCTGCAGTTCGGGCATTGTGGAGAGTGGGTGGCGATGCATTTTTCAGCTTGGTGATGCATTCCTTGGTAGGGTGGTGCTGGCTGCAGACACCGCAGATTACTCTGTTCGGACAGAGTGCGCCCAGGTGTCCATAACGCTGACACTTGAAACAGCGAACTAGTTCTGCTGTGAAGGTCCTGACATCGTACCTGCCCCAAGAACCGAGGTCCAGCTGGGATGGCAGTGGTCCTACATGCCGAATGAGGACCTGTCGGGTTGGTGCGTTGCCTGCCATCTTTGCCTCGAGACGTTGAGCTGACACCACACTGGGGTGAGCTGCTACTGTCTCAATGGGCATCATCAGCAGGTATTGCATCACTACACCCTTGGTGATCTTCTGCTGAGAGTCCAGTTCCTCCAGGGTGAAGGAACGGTCTGTCTCCATGACTCTCTTCAAGGTGGTATACATTTCCTTGTTGAGAGGAGTCAATATTGGTTCTCCCCTCAAGTTGAACCATATCTTGAACTTCAGGTTGTCATGATTCCAGGTATGAAACAACGCCATAGTGGGTTCTGTGGTCCCCGTAAGACTTCACCTTGAATTTGCTAGGTCGGTTGAGCTGGTTTGCCTGCTCCTTGGACGGACGGCGCTTCTTCTTGTTGTCCACAGTGTTCCATCCCTCTTGGATTTCAGGGGGTGGGGTGTTTATTTCCTCCGCTGTTTCCATTGTCGTTGGCTCCATGGTTGGAACTGTCAGATCTGCTACAATGTGAGCAGGATCTTCCTCTTCCTCTGATGACATGGAGTGGTCTCGCAACTTCTTCGCTAGAATTGCGCCCCACATTTCCAAATCCGAGTCCTCCGTCATGTTCATGGAGCATCGTGACCTCTTCTTTTCAGCAGAAGTCATGTGCCTATCTTGTGATAAGGTAGTGAACTCCGTGAACTGAGTATGTGAACTGAGTCGGAGAGAGGTACCTACTAGGTCAGTTGCCGTGTTCCTTCCTTAAGTGAATGTGACCTAACCTGACTAGGTTGGGGAGTTGGCTTAAGCCGGTAGGGGACTTGGACCTGCCTCGCATGGGCCAGTACACCTGCCGCAGTGTTCCTTCCTTCTTATGTTCTTATAAGAAAGAAGGAACACTGCACCACACATACTGACCCACTCGACGCAGGTCCGTGCCCACCCCCCAAGGATTAGCCCAATGACCCACCTAGTCAGGTCACTTCCACTTAAGGAAGGAGCAAGACATCAGACCTAGTAGCACAATCTAGTCGAATCCAACTCACACACACCCACATCCACTCATGTTAACACCAACATTGTTGTTGATGTTAATGTCATTGTAGATGTTAACGTTATTGTCAGTGTTAACATTGTTGTAATGTTAACATTGTTGTTGATGTTATCATTGTTGTTGGCATTAACATAGTTGTTGGCATTAACATCATAGTTGGTGTTAACTTAAGAACATAAGAAAAAAGGAACACTGCAACAGGCCTACTGACCCATGCGATGCACGTCCATATCTCCCCCCCCCCCACGGATTAATCCACCTAGTCAGGTCACTTCCACTTAAGGAAGGAGGAAGGCATCAGACCTAGTAGCACAAGCTAGTCTGGTCCAACTCACACCCACCCACACCCACTCATGTATTTGTCTAACGTAGTATTAAAACTACACAACGTTTTAGCCTCTATATCTGTACTCGGGAGTTTGTTCCACTCATCCTCAATTTTATTACCAAACCAGTGCTTTCCTAAATCCTTCCTGAATCTGAATTTTTCCAACTTGAAACCATTGCTGCGAGTCCTGTCTTGGCTGCAAATTTTCAGAACACTATTTACATCCCCTTTATTTATTCCAGTTATCCATTTATACACCTCGATCATATCCCCCCTAATTCTACGCCTTTCGAGAGTGTGCAGATTCAGGATGCTAAGTCTATCCCCATAGGGAAGATTTTTGATATATGGGATCAATTTTGTCATCCTCTTCTGTACGTTTTCCAGTGCATTTATATCCATTCTGTAATAAGGTGACCAGAACTGTGCAGCATAATCTAAATGAGGCCTAACCAAGGACTTCTATTATTTATACATCTATATATGAAGCCAAGAATTCTGTTAGCTTTAGTACAAACACTAATGCACTGTTGTCTTGGTTTTAGATTACTGCTAACCAGAACTCCTAAATCCTTTTCGCAATCAGTAGTATTAAGATTTACATTATTTAGTTTATATGTGGCAAGGTTATTTTCCTGTCCAACATTTAGAACTTTGCATTTGTCTATATTCAACTGCATCTGCCACTTCTCCGACCACTGCATCAGTCTATTCAAATCATCCTGGAGTGCTCTAGTGTCCTCATTAGAATGAATTGGACGGCCTATTTTGGTGTCATCAGCAAATTTGCTTATGTCGCTATTTATTCCCTCATCTATGTCAATCATGTAATTTGTGAACAACAGCGGGCCCAACATTGACCCCTGAAGAACACTACTTGTGAAGTGCCACCATTTTAATTTCTCCCCATTTATATAAACTCTCTGCTGCCTATTTGTCAGCTATGCCTCCTCCCAGGAAAAAATTTCTCCTCCTATTCCGTGTGCCTTAAGTTTCCTCAAAAGCCTCTGGTGTGGAACTCTATCGAAGCCTTACTGAAGTCCATATACACAATATCATATTCATTACAATGATGTACCTCCTCAAACACCTTAGTGAAAAAGTTATAACCGTGTTGAGATTCGTTAATCAATTTATGCTTGTCAAGATGGTTAATAATTGCTTCGGCAATTATTGGTTCCATAAATTTTCCCACTATGGAGGTAAGGCTTATTGATCTATAGTTCGAAGCCAAGGACCTCTCACCTACCTTGTAAATAGGTATTACATTTACCATTTTCCGCCTATTAGGCACTATGCCAGTTTGTAGTAATATGTTGAAAAGATTAGCCAAAGGTATGCTAAGTTCCTCTTTACATTCCTTTAACGCCCTTACAAACAGTTCATCAGGACCTGGGGATTTTAATTTCTCTATTTGTCTGAGGACCATGTCACTAGTTACAGCAATCGTGCATAGTTTATTATCGTCCTGTTCTACATAATCTATTATTTATTTTCCTTGGTGAAAAATGAGAGGAAGTAATTATTGAGAATTTCACACATATCCTTATCACTGTCAGTGATCTGACCTGAGTTACTCTTAAGTGGGCCTATAATGTCCCTAATCTTACTTCTGTGTACCTGAAAGAACCTTTTTGGGTTAGTCTTCGAATCCCTTGCGACCTTAGCCTCATAATCCCTTATTGCTTTACTTATTCCTTTTTTTTATTTCTCTCTTTAATTGAATATATTGATTTCTTAACTGCCTATCCCCTATTTTGATATGCCTATATATGCCTCTCTTTTGACCAATGAGATGTTTTAATCTATTGTTCGTCCATTTGGGATCATTTTTGTTAGATCTAATTTCCCTATTTGGAACAAAAGTTGTCTGGGCAGCTAGAACTATGCTCTGAAAAACGTCATATTGGCAACCAAGATCACCTACCTGACCCATAGTCAGGACATCCCAATTTAGCCCACCCAGGCAATTTCGCAGTCCCATGAAATTGGCAAGTGAAAGTCTGGGACAGAGATTTGATTGCAGTTATCTGAGTAATTCCATAATATATTGAAACTAAGTGATTTGTGATCACTTTCCCCAAGCTCATCATTAACCTCAAGATTATTAATTAGTGATTCTTTGTTGGCAAGAACCAAGTCAAGCAGATTGTTTCCTCTAGTTGATTCTGTCACAACCTGTTCTAAAAAAGAATCCTGATCCGTATCAAGAAAGTCACAAGACTCAAGATTTCCTGTCATATTGTTCCAATCAATTTGTCTAAAGTTCAAATCTCCCATTAACACAACATTGTCATATTTAGATTCCTTATGAATTTCGTCCCATAACAGCTTACTACACTCTCTATCAAGGTTTGGGGGCCTATAAATCACACCCAAAATTAATTTGTCACGACCCTCGAGAAACTTTAGCCAGAATTTGTGTCCAATGTTTCTAATCTTATATCATGTCTAAGACAACAGTTTAAATTATCTCTGACATACGTCGCCACTTCACCACCCTTCCTGTTGACCCTATCAGTGTGGAATAGTTTATAACCCCATATGTTGCATTCAGAAGGTATTTCTCTATCTTTCAGGTTGAACCAGGTCTCTGTTATACCAATAATATCTATATTACCTGCATTTGCAAGTAATCTTAGCTAATCTATCTTATTTCTTAGACTTCTAGTATTCGTATAGTAAACCTTAAGGGAGCTAGTCACTCATTGCCCTCTACTATCTCTCTTTGTTGATCAATTGCTTTGCCTTTACTAGCAACTTTATTTTGAATATTGCCTTTTAAACATATCCCTGAGGTATTCCAGTAATATCTGTTGTTTTCAACCCTGTTACTATATCCAAATCCCGTTTTTTTCAATAGTGAGATGATCAAGTACATTATTTAGATAGACAGCTAATTTTGTACCTACATAGAGTGCTGTCAGTTCCAATTGTGGTACTGTTCTGACCTTCAAGGGTGCGACCCTGGCCTTTGAAGTAATTAGTGAACTTCCTTCAGCATTACTCGTGCCAGCTACAGCGCTATAACCTCTGGTTGACGCATCACAGAACACATGTAACGTGTACTTTTGTCCCTCTTAACCTATTTGTCTTGGAAATTTAATTTGATGAATATGTTTAAACTCTATTTTGAGCTTCCATGCATCTTGTACAAGCATTTTACCTTTAATGGTAATTGGTGAGAAGAGTCCTATAGGATCAAACATTGTGATACCAGTGATAGTAAACTACGTTTGGTGAGTGTACTGCATGATTTATTGATCATTCTTTTGAGACTCAAAGTATCTTCCTGTGTGTTCCAATTAAGTCCCAGCATATTGTTGCAATCAGGAATTTCAGTTTCAGGGAAATCTTCTTTGATAAGTTTCCTTAATTGCTTAGAATTAGTATTCTACATTCATAGAGGCATATTTGCTTCTTTCATCTCCTTGTTAGCTTCTCTGTATAAGGATTTCAAATCCTCCTCTTTATTCACACTACCTTGAAGATTGTCCACTTAGAAACTTTTCTTTAAGATTTCTTTGAAGGGACTTTCAGATTTCTTCAAATGTGTATTTAGAGTAGCTTCTAGTAAGAATGGAGAGGATGTTGCACCAAACAATACTGATTTGAAACGATAAGTTTTCACAGGACTTTGAGGATCATGTGGATTTTCAGCCCACAAGAATCGAGTATAATCTCTATCTATTTCTTGTAGTCCTACTCTTAAGAAAGCTTTGGAAATATCAGCCGTGTAGGCATATGGGTTTGTGCGAAATTTCATAAGCACGTCTCCAAGCTTCTCAGTGAGGGTCCGGTCATCAGACAGTCATTAAGACTTGCTACATCTTTATTTGCACGTGCGCTGCAATTATGTACAACACGTAGTGGAGTGGTTTCAGAATCTTTTCTGACTCCATGGTGCGGGAGATAATGAGTTTCTGTCTTCAATTTGTCTTCGACTACTTCCTCAATGAATTTATTGTCCAACTGTTCTTGTATGATATTATCACAGACAGTCAGTAACTCTGGATTCTTCCTGAGCTCATGTATTTGTGCTTTCATCTGTCCGAAAGCCATGCGATAATTGCTAGGCAGATGTGGTGGATTTAATTTCCATGGTAACCTAACCCAATACTGCCCATCTTTATATTTGACAGTGTCCAAATATTGGTTATAAATCTGAGACTCTTGTGGGCCTGGTTTATTTACATCAATACCTATCGCATCTAAATCCCACAATTTATCAACTGGTTCATTCATTTCTTCCAGTAATGATAATTTTTGCTGTGGTACATGATCAGCGGTTATTCTCGTAACTAGTACATTTTCCACTGAATCAATATCAGCTTCTTTCCCACTTTGAGAGGGAATGGGACCACATATCATGTGGCCTCCTGCTGTTTTCAGCAAGTGAACATCATGTTTACTTACTATATTTTGCACAAAACACTGATAATAATCACTTCCAATGATTAAATCAATTGGACTAATAGTGTCCGTCTGTATGTCAGGACAGGCTAACTTACCCTTAGCTGCTTTCAGTGCTGCGACTGTTTCTTTTAATCCCTGGATCTGCACAGACTTAGGCAAATCATCTACTACCACAGCTTCTACTGTCTTTTTCCTGTTTCCTAGACCAACAGTGATTCTGGCTAGGTCATATGTCTGTTTACCAGAATTGTGGAAAAAACCAGCTATATCTAACTGTACTTTGGCATAGGGTTGTTTATTCAGTTTCTGCAACACTGTTCTTCTTATGAAGGACCTTTGTGAGCCTTGATCAAATAGTGTTAGCACATTGGTTTTGTGTAATTTATTAGATAACTCAGCTATCGGGAGAGCAGTTGTTTTAAACTTATCTCTCACATTTAATGATGTTGCTTGTTGACTTCCTGATTCTGTGGAAGTCTTCTGCTGTTCAGCAAAAGTATTTGGGCATAATGCTGTATGATGCATACTCTTGCATTTAAAACACTTCTTCAGTGAGCATTTACCTCCCTTGTGTTCACCTAAACACTTGATGCATCTTTTCAGCTGATGTACACGTTGTTTACGTGCCTCCATTGATGTGTATTGAATACAATACTGAGCCCAATGTGTTCCATCACAAAGTACACATTTTGGAGTACGCTTATGTATGACAGTCCGTTTTCTGTCTGTTGTATTCACAGCTTGATAAATGCCTATATGGGATTTCCCACTCTGTGGTTTAGTGGGAGTAGGTATACTCTTTTTATACTGAGTTGAAGGTTTATTATCCACGAGATTTGTGGATTTTTCATCTTGTCTCGTTGCTTGCATGCATGAAACTATTGTTTGTAAACCATTGCTAATTTCCTCACAAGTGAAATAGCGTTTATTGAACATAATATTTAATCGTTCAATAGTTTGTGGTGACAACTTATCTTGTACAATACCACTGATAAACCAATCACATTGTCTTAGGTCATATTTAGCATCTAGAGATCTGAGACTATTATCTAATGTGATTCTAAATGCCTGTAAGTCTGAAAAACAATGTTTGGGTGGCTTCAAGCTTGATATTAAGACTGCATGTCTAACTCTGGTTTTATCAGCATCAAAGTAATTGTCTGGTAAGACACGAAAGGCTATTTGATAATTACCTTTAACCACCGGAAATTACTTAATCAGTTTGTAGGGTTCTCCCTTCACAAGACATTTAAGGTAATTGAACTTAGCAATCTCATCTGTGTCAGTTCGTGAATTTACTATGGATTGAAAACCACTAATGAATTCTTCGTAATTATGACATTGGAAAATAGGTAATGACAAGGTAGGCAAACTTGGTAATGGGACACCTGTTGTTGCAGGTGTAACAGGTGTCTGACCACTAGTTACAGTAGGTCTCTGTGACAGAGTTTTGCAGCAGGTAGCCTGTACTCCTGTCCATCTTAATTGTTGATCACTAAAAGTATCCAAAACATTTTTAATTTCATCCTCTGATGAATCTGATTCTAGGAATTCACTTTCATATTTTGTATAATCTGAATTATTTTCAGATGCTGTGTAAGTAATTCCAATTTTACCTCAAGATCGTCTAAATCTATGTTTGTATCTTGAATTAACCCTATACAGAGTGAAATTAGATTTTCTAATTGTGTAATCTTAGTCTGTAAAGACTGAAACTGAGTTTTCAAACAAGCCATTTTAATGGTATACTGAAAATTCTAGCACCACACTTAGAATGTTTAAAAAACACTGTATTGCTATAAACAGGGGTGTCACTAGCACGTTAAGAGACCATACAATAAGTGTCAAGGGCCCGAGACTGTTCAACTGCCTCCCAGCACACATAAGGGGGATTACCAACAGACCCCTGGCAGTCTTCAAGCTGGCACTGGACAAGCACCTAAAGTCAGTTCCTGATCAGCCGGGCTGTGGCTCGTACGTTGGTTTGCGTGCAGCCAGCAGCAACAGCCTGGTTGATCAGGCGCTGATCCACCAGGAGGCCTGGTCACAGACCGGGCCGCGGGGGCGTTGACCCCCGAAACTCTCTCCAGGTAAACTCCAGGTAAACAGCTGAGTTTTTTGTTATGCTCAAGTCAGCAATAATCGAGTTAGGCACTACTGACCCAGTAAGCTTAACCTCAGGGTCAATGACCTTGAAGGGTACAGGGTACATATGGCTGGACCAACCTCTGGGTGTTTATGTCCTGAGTTTGTAGTCTCAGCTTGAGAGTAAGACACATGTGCAACATCTGGGTATCTTTATTGTAGACGTTTCGCCATCCAGTGGCTTTATCAATACAAATTCTAGGACATAACTTGAAGACAGTAGAACTATGTACAGAAGATGAGGTAATCAGTCCCTCAACCTAGGAGTAGGTGCGAACAGCACCATAGTCGTGGAGATTCTGAAGCAGAAGAAAGAATCCTGGCGCTTATATAGTAACGTCAGGTGTAGCAGACGAGGGCATATTCACTGGTAGGCGGGATTCCCCAGTGGAAGTAGGTCCTTCCCAAAGAGATGGGTTAGTTGTAGTAGTAGATGTCGTAGTCGTGAAGGTTATGTACATGTCCTCAGAATTAAGATTCCATGATGTTGCAGTGTCTGACAAGTTGTGTACGAATGGTATATAATACCGACAAGATGAGAGTAAGACACATGTGCAACATCTGGGGACTGATTACCTCATCTTCTGTACATAGTTCTACTGTCTTCAAGTTATGTCCTAGAATTTGTATTGATAAAGCCACTGGATGGCGAAACGTCTACAATAAAGATACCCAGATGTTGCACATGTGTCTTACTCTCATCTTGTCGGTATTATATACCATTCGTACACAACTTGTCAGACACTGCAACATCATGGAATCTTAATTCTGAGGACATGTACATAACCTTCACGACTACGACATCTACTACTACAACTAACCCATCTCTTTGGGAAGGACCTACTTCCACTGGGGAATCCCGCCTACCAGTGAATATGCCCTCGTCTGCTACACCTGACGTTACTATATAAGCGCCAGGATTCTTTCTTCTGCTTCAGAATCTCCACGACTATGGTGCTGTTCGCACCTACTCCTAGGTTGAGGGACTGATTACCTCATCTTCTGTACATAGTTCTACTGTCTTCAAGTTATGTCCTAGAATTTGTATTGATAAAGCCACTGGATGGCGAAACGTCTACAATAAAGATACCCAGATGTTGCACATGTGTCTTACTCTCATCTTGTCGGTATTATATACCATTCGTACACAACTAGTCTCAGCTTGACACTGCTGAGTCACTGTAAGTAATGTTATACATGTGGAGAAAATTTCTCCAGGAGGGGGGTATCAGCCCCCTTCAGCTCCTTTCAGCACTTTTCAGCCCTGAGGGGCCCAGCCCTCTCAGAAGGGGCAAATATCTTGTTTACTGCTACAGCGAGCAATTGATCGCAGATGCAGTACGAGTATGCGACGTGGTCAAGCGACCGCCGCTCCTTGCAGTCCAGTGTTGCAGAGTGTATTTTAATAAGAGACAGTACATCTCTTACCTTAGCAGGACAATTAAGGAAAATCCTGCTCCCACTTTATTACCATGGTAAAGATAGTGGACATTGTTGTCTAGGCTTAAGACAGCAAGATTTAAACATTCTGCTTTGCCTCATGGAGGAAGTGGCAAGGAAGCAAAGGTACTATGTCAGCTTTTCGTTTGTGCTGGGGGCAGTAATGGCGTGGGGGTGCTGTGGCGTCTTCAGATTACTTTTGACTCTACTGAGAGTGACACTGACGCCAGGATAACCAACAAAGAACGATCTGTGCGTTAGTGTGAACAAAGTGTCTCATAAAACACAATAAACACTTAAGAGAAGTGTGATCAGCTTCTTTAGTGATAAGATTGTGAACAATAAAGACAAATCTTGTGGAACATAGTGTACCAGTGTGCATATTCCTAGACTATGGAAGACGTGGACATGCAAGGACACTTCAGCTTCTATCAAGTCACCGATACCTGTCGAAGGTGTGAAGAACACCATAGCTCACGCTACAAGAGCAAGGTAGGTTACGAATTTCTTGTAGTACAGGGGACTGTGCAGTTCTTGAGTCACAAGGAGTTTATAATCAACCTATAGTCGGCAGTTAGGTGCAGACTTTTGAGTCCACACAAGTAAGTTTGTCAGCCATCAGTGAATGAAATATGCTGACATAACACCCCATAGGGGTAATTTATTGTTTACATAATATGATCTATTCCAGCCCGTTGAGAGATGATCATGACAACAATTCAAGACCTCGTCTGCATGGGCGGCTGTGTAGACGATTTGCTGTCTTTTATCAGCTAAGTGTTCCCTATATTTAATATTATAAATTATATCTTAGTTGGTAATACCATTTCTCAACAATACACTTCATTCACTAAACATATAAATGTCACTGTATAACTGTAAATCACACGTATATTTCTTACAGATATATAAATGTCACTGTTAATATATTTGAAAGCTTACACTTTATATAGTTTCCTTTAATATAACAGTTAAATCTATAAGAGACAATATAAACACAATCTCATCTCTTAATTTCTGTCTATAAACATTATAAATACTATGTGTATATACACTCAGACAAACTGAATGTTGAGAAATGGTTTACCAGCTAAGTTTATAGTTTAAATATAGGGAAAACAGCTTAGAAAGACAGCTCATCGCCTGCACAGCTGCCCCTGCAGACGAAGTCATGAGAAGCTGTCGAAGTCACTTCACAACGGGCTCTAATATATCATATTATGTTATGTATGATAAATTACCCCTAGGGGGTGTTATGTCAGCATATTTCATTCACTGATGGCTGACGTATGTACTTGTGTGGACTCAAAAGTCCGCACCTCACTGCCGACTATAGGTTGATTACTGTTACGCAGAAATGTGGATAGCTGGGGGCTTGATGCCTTGTCTACGGGCAAAGGTAAAAGTTACTCACATCTCAAGCCCAAACCGGCCACCCAGGGCTATCCCAGTCAAAACAGAAAGCGCTAAACTAGTATGTGTACTTAAAGGGGTTGGGTAACAGAGGGTTAGGAAAAATCCCAATTAGGAAAATATATCTATTTAGTCACCATAACATAACATAACAGAAACACCTTAATCCTAAACGCCCAAATGAGGGTACACAAACAACAGCTGGCTGGAGGTCCAGCCACCAACCACTATGCCTAGTCAGCGCCAGGCCCACTCTACTCCCAACCTCATTTCTTATTTCCTCACTCCTCCCACAGCACCCTGACCATGTTAGAGCCTGGGTGAACATACAGGTAAGCCATATGAGAGCCTATGGCTTGAGTTGGATAAACAAAATGAGTGCATAACTACAAACTTATTTTAAATACACAGCATCTCCGACGCCAGCCTTTACACAGCATGCTAACGTCACGTGACTCCCCCAAACCACGCTTACTCCGCATACCCAAACATCCTTGGAAAATAAATCATTAACAGAATTTCTTTATAATTACAGTTAGAGTACTTTACAGTTTCCCCAAATGCACATTATCAATTATAAAATTATTCTTTACAACTACAATATTCATACTATTATGGCACACTTCTCCACTATATGTACATTACGATGTCATGCAGAACCCTGCATAACACCCCCACCCCCAGACCATAGGTCTCACTCTGCTAGCGGGGTCCCTATGGACACCGCTAGGCGAAAAGAAAAAAAAAGAAAATAAGCCCCACATGAAGGTCTGAGGCAACAGGCAAAATGATAACTGGGGAATGATCACCATACAATCACGGTCTTTTGGTACTACAAATATGCCATATTTACAAACTGAGATACTAGATTGCAGACATATGAAACTCGCCGAACATAAAAGTGATCAAGTTCTATGCCCAACGAGCTCACAGTCACACTCTTAGACAGCTGTTTTAGGAAAAGTCACCGTTACAACACAGCGCTGGCCAGGCGCTGGCATTGATGCATTTTACCTAAATTACATCAAGCAAACTTATAAACGAGCAAGTAAACTTTGTACAAAAGTGCCCCTGAGGAATGCCATTTTATGAAGTAACACCAAAGTTCAGTATGTTGCAAGGCAGACCAAACTGTAGGTGCCACCAAAAAAAAACTTTTAAACAGTAAGTACATTTTCCAGGAGTTCAAAGAAAAGAAAAACAGATGTTACATGTTAAATTCTACTGAGAAAGCAACATCACATTACCACTCCCATCTCACAGCAATCTTTAGTAAACAAAACTGGTTCCCCATGACACACCTCTGCGAGAATCAGGAGAGCACAGGAGAGGGGAAAATATCAGACCTCCAAAAACAATGGGTGGATAGGCACATAAATCTTGTTGGTGGGACTGCGGCCGTAAAACCCTGGAGTCATCACTGAAGACCCCCAAAAGGTGGACCTCCCAGGCCGTCACCTACATGTCATTCCAAGGACCCTGGAGTCACCCCAGCGGTGATCCAAAAAGGAAAAATTGAAAAAGAGTCCTGGAGAACCAAAACACCTCGATCAAAAGACATGACCCAAACAGTGGAGGGCATCACCGCCAGTCCCACAATTCACTAAAACGTTAGGTCCAACAGTCCCTATACCAACATAAAACAGAGGCGAGGCATTCCAGCCAACACCTAAAAAACGTAGTATACCTTACCCAGGCATGGCCTTTGATGTGACTACCCCACTAAATACACACACACTAGGGAATCCTGATACCTCCAGCTCCAGCTCAACTGCCCTTCTCCTTTGGGTGGTCCAGGGTTTCATCTACTCGTCTACCGCAAATCACTGCAAAATAAGAATAGATAAGTGATCTATGCACTACATCGTGCACTTTAAACACAAGACAAGGTATTAGCAACCACATTCTCCGCTCCCTTCACATAATGAATCACAAGATTAAGAAGTTGGAGAAACAAGGCCCACCTTGTAAGTCTCTGATTGTGGTGCCTCATTAAGTGAAGGAAACGTAAAGGAATATGGTCACTATACACAGTTATAGGGTGAACTGATGAAGATATATGCACCTCAAAATGTTGCACTGCCAACACTAAAGCAAGAGCCTCCTTTTCTATGGAGGTATAACTTCTTTGGTGCCTGCTACCTTTTGCTGAGAAGCAGCCAAGTGGCATTACTTCTCCTGCTCTACCCTGCAACAAGACTGACCCAACCTCTGTATCATTTTGCAAAACCCGGGGTGGGTAACTCAGGATTACACATAAAAGATCTTGAGGGTTAATGGCATACAAAAGGTACATGCACAGAGATATTAAAGTTACAAATACAGGTGTGTCCTTGGCACACATGGTCATGGGAAGCAGATGACCCACCCACTGTTCATTCACACAATTTGCATGTAGTTCATAAAGAGGAGACAAAACCTTATTTTTTAACTGTACCTGGCGGCAGTCAGTGCACGTTTTCAAGGTATCACCTAGTGTGAGACCAGTAAAAGACAACGTCCACCGACTCTCGCTGGATACAAACACAGTCTCTAGAAATAAACACTTCACTTCCTTCAAGGAACCTATTTCACCCCAGCTTACATCATGCCAGGCCCGCTGACATTTCACCAATTCGGAAACCTCTACCTCATGGGGGTTAACATGGCCCCATTTTTCAGCATCCCAAAACTCTTTCACTAAGGTGCACCATGGCTGAGCCAACACTTCAACCAGTCTTTCAGAAGATCCAAATCTTCCACAATCTCTTACAATCTTCCTGCTTACATTATCTTTCTCAGGGACTTTATCCATCATCATTTTGAAGTCACCACACAGTTCCATCATAGCCTTCCCAGGACCCGGCTCCAATGCCAATCCCATCTCTCCAGCTTCCAGAAAGTTTAGCACCACCTCATAATCCCACGTCATCCTGGGCGGACTGGCAGACTGGTGCACTAGTGCCATCGACCTCATCTTAGCCAAGAATTTTCTGAAACCGAGAAAAAACACCGCCGGGGAAACATCACCATCCTCACGTAGCACATGACTTAATGATTCCAGAGTGCTTCCCCACACAGTAATGAAAGGGAGGGGAATTCCCTCCTCCCAGTCCTTCTGGTACTGGATAAAACAAACATGCATTGCCCTGAGAGACTGGGAAAACCATGGTGCTTTTCTTTGACTCCTAGGATGATATACATTGGTAAATTTAACCTCAAGTAGGACTCTCAAAACTACATGACATTTCATAAAATATGACTTCTGGGTGATTTGTGCAAAGCCTAAGAGACAAAAATGTTTCACCAGAAATCTCAAAACCACACACACAAAATTATTCAGAAAGGGTACAGACTCTGGTAACCTGTTAGAAAAGGAATTTATTAATAAACACCGATTATTTAGCTCTTCCGTCTTGACATTGAAATTCCGTTCCTTCAGAATCTGTAAAAATACTGACAAAGACACTTTAATAGTTCTGCCGCGGCCACGTAAGCACAGGTCCTCTTAAAAAGAGTCTTGCTCATTTGATCAACTCTGCAAAATAAACACTTGGTAAATTTGGGAACCACATCCTCTGTGACAACTGATAAATGAATAGCGTTCCGAAGGTCACAACCTTCCCGGGCCTCACTCAGCTGCTGCAGAGTCAGGGGATTTTTGTTCACATCAGCACCAAGACCACTTCTCCAACCGAGTTCCGGTTGAGCCGGTTCATCACTGCTCAGAGTTTCCTGCAGGTCAGACTCAATGAACAGGCTCCCCATGCCCAAACCATCACCACAGTGTGCAGAAGGGTCACAGGGAGGCACAGCTCCTGCCTTGTTCCCCTGTTTAGTCCGAAAGCACATTGAAAAATTTTCAGGTACCGTTGCTCCAATTGGGTCATTACCACCTTGTAAAGCAGGGTCCTGCAAAACCAAACATTCCTCACTTTTGAGGAGTCCCACAACGTTGTTGCCTATTAGAAGGTCAACTCCTGCAAAAGGTACATCTTCTGCAATACCTACAGGTAGGTACCCAGACTGGTACACAGACTACCCATAACCTGTGCACTGGAGTCCTGATAGGGACTCCAGTTATCCCTTTAAGAAAAATGTCCAATCCGGTGTAGGTGTCATCCGACACTGGCAATACACCCCTGCGAAGCAAGGTGTATGTGCTACAAGTGTCCCTCAAAGACATAACACCCGTGACCCTACCTTCATTTTGGTGTAAGACCACAGTAGACTTACTTGAATAGACCTTCATCCGAGGGTCAAAGACTGCTGGTCTTCTTTGGATACCTTGGGGCAAGACTGCAATGCAAGCCACATCATGTGTAATCGTTGTATTTACTGGAGAAGCATCTGTCGCAGCCTGGTTCCTAAGCATCTTTCCACAATATGGCTACAGGTGGCCCTGTTTATTGCAATATGTACAGTGATAAGGTTTAAAGGCCCCCTGCCCATTTGACCTAGGTTGGATCCCTTGGTTCTGGGGAACTGGGCTCGTCCCACCTGTTCCTTGTAGTCCTGGACCTGTGACAGCTGACTTAAAACCTCCTCGAGTGGGTACTGGAAAATTAGGGTTATTAAAACTCTTGTGGTTATTAGGCTGATAAATGGGTGGCTCAAACTTCTGAAATTTCTTATTCCTATTGGTGGATGGAGAAAACTTACCATTATTAGTATGTGGGGTGTGGTAACTACTACCAAATTTTTGGTTAGCTAAAAATCTGTCACCCAGCTCTAAAGCATTATTAAAATCATCAAGATCCTTCTCCTCAAGATATGCCTTAAGGTCAGAAGGAACATTTCCCAAAAGATCCTCTAACAAAATTAAGGTAATTACACCTTCATAATTGCCTACCACCCCCTTTGAGCGACACCACCTATTTAGAAGTGACATCTTCTCCTTACCATATTCCACCAAAGACTGCCCTGACTGAAACTTTAGTCCTCTAAACTTCTGCCGGTACCTTTCCAGCAACATTTGATAAGCCAGTAAAACTACCTCTTTTAGCTTATGATAATCAGAAAAGGCCGATCCTTCTAAAGAACTAATAGCCTGTAACCCTTTACCAACTAATTGGGTTCTTGCTAATGTCGCCCATTCCTTTTCCGGCCAAACTTGGGATTTGGCCGTACTTTCAAATAACAGAAAAAACTGGTCTGGGTCTTTCTCTAGGAATTTGGGCACAAATTTTATGGCTTTATCCAAATAAAAAACATCTACCCTCGTGTCTGTGGCTGGGTGAGAAGCAAGCTGCCTCTCTTTAGCTCTTTCTTGAGCCCTAAGCTCCTCTAAGGCTCTCTGTTCCTGGATCTTTGTGCGCTCAATCCTTAACCGTTCATTTTCTTCTGCAACTAGGGCTAATTTCATTTGTAAAATTACTACTTCCTTATCCAGGTCCCTATCATGGGGATTTGATTCAATGTCACCTTCCAAATGCATGTCATCCTCAGAATTTTCACCAGTGTCAGCCATTTTGGGAAATAATAGCACCAAATCTTACTACCAGCCACAGAACTTACTGATATAAAATAATAAAGCACACAGCAAGGTACATATACTGAAGTAGTATATTCACAAGGAGTTGTCATGTGACTCCCTCAAATTAAACAAGATTGCACACAAAAAGAAAATCCCGGCAGAAAAAAAATAAGAGCTACTGCACCTGCAAAGGTAAATTATTTCCAGAAATTTAGGTGACCATAACCCCCTAAAAATCAGCAAGATTGTACCTGCAAGGGTAAATTATGCACAAAATATCAAGTATTAATAACACCCTAAAAATCAACAATATGGTACAGAAAGGTAAATGATTTATAGAGTATTAATTAATAATAACACCCTAAAAACTAGCAATGTTGCACACAAAAGTAAATTATTCACAGGGTATTAATTAATAATAACACCCTAAAAACCATCAATATTGCAAACAAAGGTAAATTATTATTTTAGTGTGAGTGTTATAGTGAATGATTCCTCTGACCAACCCAGTAAAGAATGATTATTGACTTTCCAGGTTGCAAACTTGAATTACCACATAAAATTTGATAATTCTCCCATATACAGGCCACCATGTTACGCAGAAATGTGGGATAGCTGGGGGCTTGATGCCTTGTCTAATGGCAAAAGTAAAAGTTACACACATCTCAAGCCCAAACCGGCCACCCAGGGCTATCCCAGTCAAAACAGAAAGCGCTAAACTAATGTGTGTACTTAAAGGGGTTGGGTAACAGAGGGTTAGGCAAAAATCCCAATTAGGAAAATATATCTATTTAGTCACCATAACATAACATAACAGAAAAACCTTAATCCTAAATGCCCAAATGAGGGTACACAAGCAACAACTGGCTTGAGGTCCAGCCACCAACCACTATGCCTAGTCAGCGCCAGGCCCACTCTACTCCCAACCTCATTTCTTATTTCCTCACTCCTCCCACAGCACCCTGACCATGTCAGAGCCTGGGTGAACATACAGGTAAGCCATATGAGATCCTATGGCTTGAGTTGGATAAACAAAATGAGTGCACAACTACAAACTTATTTTAAATACACAGCATCTCCGACGCCAGCCTCTACACACCATGCTAACGTCATGCGACTCCCCCAAACCACGCTTACTCCGCGTACCCAAACATCCTTGGAAAATAAATCATTAACAGAATTTCTTTATAATTACAGTTAGAGTACTTTACAGTTTCCCCAAATGCACATTATCAATTATAAAATTATTCTTTACAACTATAATATTCATACTATTATGGCACACTTCTCCACTATATGTACATTACGATGTCATGCAGAACCCTGCATAACAATTACAAACTCCTTGCGACTCAAGAACTGCGCAGTCCCCTGTACTACAAAAAATCTATAACCCATCTTGCTCTTGTAGCGTGAGCTATGGTGTTCTTCACACCCTCGACAGGTATCAGTGACTTGATAGAAGATGAAGTGTCCTTGCATGTCCACGTCTTCCATAGTCTAGGAATACGCGCACTGGTACACTATGTTCCACAAGATTTGTCTTTATTGTTCACAATCTTATCACTGAAGAAGCTGATCACACTTCTCTGTAAGTGTTTATTGTGTTTTGTGAGACACTTTGTTCATACTAACACACGGATCAGTGTTCTTTGTTGGTTATCCTGGCATCAGTGTGACTCCCAGTAGGGTCAAAAGTAATCTGAAGACATCACAGCCTCCTACACCGTCACTGCCCCTAGCACATAAAGCAAAAGCTGACCTAGTACTTTTGCTTCCTTGCCACTCCCTCCATGAAGCAAAGCAGAATGCTTAATTCTTGCTGTCTTAAGCATAGACAACAATGTCCACTATCTTTACTATGGTAATAAAGTGGGAGCAGGATTTTCCTTAATTGTCCTGCTAAGGTAAGAGATGGACTGTCTTTTAATATATTACACTTTGCAACACTGGAGTCTTGCAAGGAGCGGTGGTCGCTTGACCATGTCGCATACTTGTACTGCATCTGGGATCAATTACTTGCTGTAGCAGTAAACAAAATGCTTGCCCCTTCTGAGAGGGCTGGGCCCCTCAGGGCTGAAAGGGGCTGAAGGGGGTTGATACCCCCCTCCTGGAGAAAATTTCTCCACACTGAACGTCATTTGACTTGCTGCTTCATCAGCGTTTCTTGAACTTGAGAGTCAGTGGATGACAGGTGCCATCTCCCATTTTCTGTTGGGTGAGTCACCCTCTGTGGGACTCTGGGTGAGCACCTCCCATTTTCTATTGGCTGCCCATTCTCTGTGATTGAGCCTAGAGGGACTCATTTACACTGATTTATATTGTAAAAACACTTGTTTTACAGCTTTTTTCCAAAGGACCTTGGCTCGAAAGTTATTTGCACACTGTTGTACAATGTATTTGGACCACAATGTGGCACAACCAGCTTGTTGAGGATAATGCTACAAGCAAAGTCAAAGATTAAATAGTGGACTGTAGGGGGAACTTAGCTTGATAGACAGCTTTTGCCTACACTGCTGTCCCTACAAGCAATGTCTTGAGAAGCTGTCATATGCATCCCTCAGTGGGCTGGAAATTAAAATATGGGTGAGTAGATTACCCTTAGTGGGTATTATGCCAGCATATCTCAGAAAATGATTGCTGACAACATTGTTGAGGGCTCAATGGCCCATTTTTCACCGGGTATTGGTACATTAATAAACACAACACTGCGCAGTTGACCTACCCCCATCATGTTTTTTAAATATACCTGGGTATTTTTAGCTGACCTATAGTTGCACTTGGTTATCCATTGTCTTGATTGAAGAATAGTGTTCTTTGAAGAATGTCACACTACACTCATTTGTCTATGATTGTAATCATGTGATAACGTGTTTATCATTCATTACCTTTGAAACTTGTCATGATTTTGACCAGCTCTACCTGGAGCTCATTACCTTTGTAAATTCTCATGATTAATGTGTTTATGATTCATTACCTTTGCAATTATTCATGAGTGTGACCAGCTCTACCTGGAGCTCATTACCTTTGTAACTTGGTCATGATTATGACCAGATCTAGTTCATTACCTTTGTAACTTGCTCAGCTATCAAAACTTTGGAGTCCAGTCCCTGGACCAATTATGTACCTCTGTAATCTTTTGACTACCGCCCACAGGATGGGTATGGGGTGCATAATAAACATATTAAACTAAAACTGGAATGCAACACTCATTGTTACACTATTCATTAAGATTTGTTCATATTAACAATCTTATCACTAAAGAAGCTGATCACACTTCTCTGTAAGTGTTTAGATGTGTTTCGTGAGACACTTTTATGTACAAAAATGCATGGATCAATGTTCTTTGTTAATTATCCCGATATCAATGTGAGCACTAGCAGGGTCAAAACCAATGTGAAAATGCCACAGCTTCTTACAACACCACTGCCCCCAGGACATAAAGGAAAAGTTGACCTAGCACATTTCCCTTCCTTGCCAAACTTCCACCATGAAGCAAAGCAGAATGTTTGATTCTTGCTGTCTTAAGCATAGACAACAATGTACACTATCTTTACCATGGTAATAAAGTGGGAGCAGGATTTTCCTTAATTGTCCGGCTAAGATAATAGATTGAATAAATCTTATTTAAACTACACTCTTGCAACAATGGTCTCTTGCAAAGAGCTGCATGACCACATAACTGGTACACACTGGTTAAACATCTTCTATGCTTGCACCTTCTGAAAGGACTGGGCCCCTCAGGGCTGAAAAAGGCTCAAAGGGGCTGAAGGGGGCTGATACCCCTTCCTGGAGAAAATGTCTCCAAGACTGTGATAGTGCTTGAGAAGTCTAGTATTGTAGTCACTGTGCTTGTACCTCAGTAGTCTAGTACGCACCTAGTTGTACTCACTTAGTTGTGATTTCAAGGACTGACTCACAGCTCCTGGACCCACCTCTTCAACTGGTTGCTACCCAATCACTCTTCCCACTCTATGAGCTTTATCATACCTCTTCTTAAAGCTATGTATGGATCCTGTCTCCACTAAGTCACTACCCAGGCTATTCCACTTCCTGACAATTATGTGACTCATGAAAAACTTCCTAATATCTCTGTGGTTAATCTGAGTCTTCAGCTTCCAACTGTGACCCCTTGTTGCTGTGTCCCATCTCTGGAACATCCTGTCTCTGTCCACCTTGTTGCTGTGTACCATCTCTGGAACATCCTGTCTCTGTCCACCTTGTTGCTGTGTCCCATCTCTGGAACATCCTGCCTCTGTCCACCTTGTTGCTGTGTACAATCTCTGGAACATCCTGTCTCTGTCCACCTTGTTGCTGTGTACCATCTCTGGAACATCCTGTCTCTGTCCACCTTGTTGCTGTGTCCCATCTCTGGAACATCCTGTCTCTGTCCACCTTGTTGCTGTGTACCATCTCTGGAACATCCTGTCTCTGTCCACCTTGTTGCTGTGTACCATCTCTGGAACATCCTGTCTCTGTCCACCTTGTTGCTGTGTACCATCTCTGGAACATCCTGTCTCTGTCCACCTTGTTGCTGTATCTCATCTCTGGAACATCCTATCTCTGTCCACCTTGTTGCTGTATACCATCTCTGGAACATCCCGTCTCTGTCCACCTTGTTGCTGTGTACCATCTCTGGAACATCCTGTCTCTGTCCACCTTGTTGCTGTGTACCATCTCTGGAGCATCCTGTCTCTGTCCACCTTGTTGCTGTGTCCCATCTCTGGAACATCCTGTCTCTGTCCACCTTGTTGCTGTGTCCCATCTCTGGAACATCCTGTCTCTGTCCACCTTGTTGCTGTGTACCATCTCTGGAACATCCTGTCTCTGTCCACCTTGTTGCTGTGTCCCATCTCTGGAACATCCTATCTCTGTCCACCTTGTTGCTGTGTACCATCTCTGGAACATCCCGTCTCTGTCCACCTTGTTGCTGTGTACCATCTCTGGAACATCCTGTCTCTGTCCACCTTGTTGCTGTGTCCCATCTCTGGAACATCCTGTCTCTGTCTACCTTGTTGCTGTGTACCATCTCTGGAACATCCTGTCTCTGTCCACCTTGTTGCTGTGTCCCATCTCTGGAACATCCTGTCTCTGTCCACCTTGATGCTGTGTACCATCTCTGGAACATCCTGTCTCTGTCCACCTTGTTGCTGTGTACCATCTCTGGAACATCCTGTCTCTGTCCACCTTGTTGCTGTATCCCATCTCTGGAACATCCTGTCTCTGTCCACCTTGATGCTGTGTACCATCACTGGAACATCCTGTCTCTGTCCACCTTGTTGCTGTGTACCATCTCTGGAACATCCTGTCTCTGTCCATCTTGTTGCTGTGTACAATCTCTGGAACATCCTGTCTCTGTCCACCTTGTTGCTGTGTACCATCTCTGGAACATCCTGTCTCTGTCCACCTTGCTGCCGTGTACCATCTCTGGAACATCCTGTCTCTGTCCACCTTGTTGCTGTATCCCATCTTTGGAACATCCTGTCTCTGTCCACCTTGATGCTGTGTACCATCACTGGAACATCCTGTCTCTGTCCACCTTGTTGCTGTGTACCATCTCTGGAACATCCTGTCTCTGTCCATCTTGTTGCTGTGTACAATCTCTGGAACATCCTGTCTCTGTCCACCTTGTTGCTGTGTACCATCTCTGGAACATCCTGTCTCTGTCCACCTTGCTGCCGTGTACCATCTCTGGAACATCCTGTCTCTGTCCACCCTGTTGCTGTGTCCCATCTCTGGAACATCCTGTCTCTGTCCACCTTGTTGCTGTGTACCATGTCTGGAACATCCTGTCTCTGTCCACCTTGTTGCTGTGAACAATCTCTGGAACATCCTGTCTCTGTCCACCTTGTCTATACCTCTCAGTATTTAAAATGTTGTTGTCATATCCCCCCTAACTCTCCTGTCTTCCAGTGTCGTCCGGTCGATTTCCCTTAACCTCTCCTCATAGGGCATACCTCTTAGCTCCTGGACTAGTCTTGTTGCGAACCTTTGCATTTTCTCTAGTTTCCTTATGTTTGGCTAGATGAGGGTTCTGAACCGGCGCTGCATATTCCAATATGGGCCTAATGTACACAGTGTACAGGGTCCTGAATAACTCCTTATTTAGAATGCTGTTCTTAGGTTTGCTAGGCACCCATATGATGCAGTAGTTATTTGCTTTATGTGCACCTCATGAGATGCTCCCAGTGTTATACTCACCACAAGATCCTTTTCCTTGAGTGAGGTTTGTAGGCTCTGGCCCCTTAGACTGTACTCTGTCTGTGGTCTTCTTTGCCCTTCATCAAACTTCATGACTTTGCACTTGGTGGGGTTGAACTCCAGGAGCCAGTTTCTGGACCAGGTCTGCAGTCTGTCCAGATTCATCTGTAGTTCTGCTTGGTCGTCGTCAGATTGAATTCTTCTCATCAACTTTACATCATCTGCAAACACTTTGGAGTCTATTTCTTCCTTCATGTCGTTCACAAATACCAGAAACAGCACTGGTCCTAGGACTGATCCCTGTGGCACCCTGCTTATTACCGGTGGTCATTCTGACACCTCACCACATACCACGACTCGCTGTTGTCTTCCTGACAGGTATTCCCTGATCCACTGCAGTGCCTTCCCTGTTACCCCTGTCTGGTCCACCAGCTTCTGCACTAATCTCTTGTGTGGAACTGTGTCAAACGCCTTCTTATAGTCCAAGAAAATGCAATCTACTCACCCCTCTCTCTCTTGTCTTACTGTTGTCACCCTGTCATAGAAGTCCAGTAGGTTTGTGATGCAGGATTTCCCGTCACTGAAATGATGCTTGTTGTCGTTGATAAGCTCATTCCTTTCTAGGTGCTCCACCACTCTTCTGATAATTTTCTCCATGACCTTGCATTAAACTACAGACCAGTGTCACTGTTGTTGACTGTTGTATTCCTTCTGAAGTGACTGTGAACAGTTTAGAGTCAGATTTGGCTTTCACTGCTGTCATTCTCATATTGCCTTTGGGCCTCTCATCTTTCCTGTGCATATTCATTTCTGGATCCATGACTGCTATCCTTATTCTCCTGGGTCCTTTGCCTTCTATACTTCTTCCATTCCCTAGCACACTTGGTTTTGGCCTCCCTGCACCTTTGGGTGAACCATGGGCTCATCCTGGCTTTTTCATTATTCCTGTTACCCTTGGGCACAAACCTCTCCTCAGCTTCCTTGCACATTGTTGTCACATATTCCATCATCTCGTCTACTGACTTCCCTGCCAGTTCTCTGTCCCAATAAACCCCTTGAAGGAGTTCTTCATGTTTGCGTAGTCCCCTTTCTTGTAGTTTGGCTTCATTTGTCCAGCCCTTCCTGCTTCCCCCTTCAATTGCAACTCTACTATGTATTCAAAGGTTAAAACCACATGACCACTGCCTCCCAGGGGTCTTTCATATGTGATGTTCTCAATATTTGCACTACTCAAGGCGAATACTAGGTCTAGTCTCACTGGTTCATCCTCTCCTCTCTCTCTGGTAGTGTCCCTTACATGTTGGTACATGAGGGTTTCCAGTATCACCTCCATCATCTTAGCCCTCCACAGTTCTTGGCCCCCATGTGGATCCAGGTTCTCCCAGTCGAATTCCTTGTGCTTGAAGTCACCCATGATCAGCAGCTTTGCCCTGCTCGCATGAGCCCTTCTTGCCACTTCAATTAGTGTGTCAACCATCGCTCTATTACTCTCATCATACTCTTGCCTTGGTCTCCTGCTGTTCTGTGGTGGGTAATACATCACAGCAATTACCACTTTGGGACCTCCAGACTGAAGCGTTAGTACTATGTAGTCTCTTGCTTCTCCTCTGTCTCCTCTATCCAGCTCATCAAAATTCCATCGGTTTTTGATCAGCAGTGCCACTCCTCCATACCCTCTGTTCCCTCTGTCTTTTCTCAGGATCTGATATCCCGTTGGAAAGATGGCACCTATCATCATCCCTGCGCTAGTGCCGCAGTAGTTCAGTATAGTAGTCGCTCTGCTAGCACCTGAGACGACCAGTATAGTAGTACCTTGTTAGCACTTCAGTAGTACAGAATAGTAGTCACTGTGCTGGTACCTCAGCAGTTCAGTTCAGTAGTCACTGTGCTAATACTTCAGTAGTACAGTATAGTAGTCACTGTGCTAGTACCTCAGTAGTCAGGCATATTAGTCTCTGTGCTAGTACATCATAGCTAAGTATATTAGTCACCGGGCTAGTACCTCAGTAGCCCAGTATAGTAGTCACTGTGCAAGAACCTCATTAGTTCAGTGCTGCAATTACTGTGCTAGTACCTCATTTGTCCACTATAATAGTCACTGTGCTAGTACATCAGTAGCTAAGTATAGTAGTCACTGCGCTTGTACCTCAGCAGTTTAGTATAGTAGTCACTGTGCTAGTACCTCAGTAGTCCAGTAGTCACTTTGCTAAAACGTCAGTAGTCTAGTATAATATTCACTCTGCTAGCAGCTCAGAATTCGGTATAGTACTCACTTTGTTAGCTCTTCGGTAGTCCGGTAGAGTAGTCATTGTGATAATACCTCAGTAGTCCAGTATACTAGTCACTGTGCTAGTAACTCAATAGTCCAGTGTACTAATCACTGTGCTAGTACCTCGGTTGTTCAGTATAGTAATAACTGTGTTAAAACCTCATTAGTCCAGTATAGCAGTCACTGTGCTTGTACCTCAGTAGTCTAGTATAGTATTCACTGTGCTAGTACCTCAGTAGTCCATTATAGAAATCACTGTGCTAGTACGTCAGGGGCCCAGTATAGCAGTCACTGTGCTAGTTCCTCAGTAGTCCAGTATAGTAATCACTGAGCTAGTACCTCGGTAGTCCTGTATACAGGGCCGGATTACCACATAGGCAAACTAGGCATTTGCCTAGGGCCCCATGCATTTGGGGGCCCCGCGGTCCAAGGGGTTCAGGGGCTCATCCAAGACTGCGCACATGGTGCAAGTGCAAAGGGGTCCCTACCTAAAAAGTTCAAGTGTTTGGAGAGTAAAATTGATTTTTAAAAATTAATCAAAACAATGTTGACATAGTGTATCGCCTTTACCTAACACTTCCAGCTACTAACTGTGAAGGAGAACGTTCATTTTCTGTTTCGAAAAGAGTGAAAAACCAGCTCCGTTCAACAATGAGCCAAGACAAATTGTGTAACCTAGCCTTGTTGACCATTGAGTCTGATCTAACAAGAAATATTGATTTTCAGAATATAATTGAAGATTTTGCCAATATGAAATCCAGAAAAAAGTTTATTTAAGAAGTGCCTGTGAATATAAACAATTCTTTACTTTCTTGAGTTTATATGATTTGATAGTCTTATGCATGATGCAATGATAACAATAATGGTCAGTGATTTATAAAGGGAATAATAGTGCTGTAGTGGTTATGCTGAATATAATAAGTACATGATGTCACTACTTTAATAGCCTAATCTAGTAATACTATGCTGTCTTGAGTTTATTCTCTTTAAAATGCATAATTTAACAAGATAGTTATAATGGCTGTTGGTAAATGGTTTTGGTTGTCTTGATGTACTTTCTCTATTAAATTTAATCTAAATAGCCAGAATGTATTTAATTAGACCTCAAACAGGCTCACAACGACCCCCCACCCCCCCACCCCCAAGCTGGAAGGGGTCACTTCGCTGACTCGTAACTCAAAGGGGCCCCGCCAATCTGAATAGCCTAGGGCCCGGAGACTTCTTAATCCGGCCCTGCCTGTATAGTAGTCACTGTGATAGTACCTCTGTAGTCCAGTATAATAGTTACTGTGCTATTACCTATTGATTGATCTTCAAAAACTGTTTACCAAACTTCCAACTTTTACAGTCACCGTCTGGTTGAATCCTCCCTTATACACAACTTTCCTTGTATGAATCTTAGTCCTGGCTTCGTCTCTCTTGACGCCTTCCTTTCTCATTATATTGTAAAATGCTGCTCACTTCAGAACACCCATGACTTAATTAACGTGATTCCTTTTTCTTCTTCTCCCTCTTCCCCTTTTCTTTTTCTTCTTTCTCCTTTGGGTTGTCTTTCTTCTGACTTCAGTATTTGTTCCTTCAATATTCCCCCCCCCCTCTATGTTCTTGCTCCTACTCTCTGTAGGGCCATAGCTCCCTTTCACTGTTCCTCTTTCTTAGTATTTGACTAGCTCCACCTCTTCCATTACTTTGTCCACCACTACTACCTTCTACCTCCACTACTACACAGAACAAAGGACTCACTGGTAAGGACCCACAAGGGGCGATGGGCAAGTGGGGACAGGATGAAGAATAGGTGGGGGAGAGGAAATATTTAAGATAAGAGGAAAAGTGTCAGGACTAGACCCAACTGCTAATCAAGGGAAACAAAATAAGTGCTTCAATTTCACTCTCAGAAGTATATCAATCACAAGAGTAGACGCGCAACAAGGCGTTAGCACTATGGAAGGGTGGCGCAAACAACATTCGCAAGCAATTCAGCATAAATGCTCAGAGAACTTTGATCAATGACAATGGCAGTTAAAGAATTTGTTGGATTAATAGTGCAAGGTAAGACATATAGTTTAGATGCAGCGAGGTGGAGGTGCAGGGTCATAAAGAGTGAGGAAGAGATTTACATCATTGTAAGGATGCCTGACAGTGTCTCCTAAATAAGAAGTCCAGTAGTCATGGTATGTCTCAAGTCTGTCAAGTTGTTTGTCACTTAGTGTGTTCCAGTATACGTTCAGAGCTGGTGTGTTAGTCGTGAGGTGGAGAGATTCGCTGGTGGCGAAATCATCCAACCTCACTCACAACACCCAACGTAATGCACGATTCTGGATGCGTTGGAGTTTGAAGGCGTTGGTCTTGGCAGTTAACAACAAAGCAAGTGGAGAGTAAGTGAGAAGAGGTCGAATGAGGGCTTTGTAGAGGTGTAGTTTAGACTTAGGATGCGCTCCTCGCAGCTTATATAACCTCGAGAGCGCAATCCCAGCCACTGCAGTCTTGGCAATAATGTGAGGTTTGAGAGTCAAACTAGTGTCAAGGGTAACCCCAAGGACAACTGTGGATGTGGAGCATGGGATAGGAGTGCGGGAAGTGCTTGTTTTGAGTTCGACAGGAGTCAGGACCCCGCGCCTTCTGTGAAAATAGGTGATTTTTGACTTAAGAACATAAGAACATAAGAAAGAAGGAACACTGCAACAGGCCTACTGACCCATACAGAGCAGGTCCATGTCCCCCACCCCCCGGATTAGCCCAATGACCCACCCCCCTGGATTAGCCCAATGACCCACCCCCCGGATTAGCCCAATGACCCACCCCCCGGATTAGCCCAATGACTCACCCCCCGGATTAGCCCAATGACCCACCCAGTCTGGTCATCTTCACTCAAGGAAGAAGCATGGCACCAGACCAAGCAGCACAAGCTAGTCAGGTCCAACTCACACCCACTCATGTATTTACCTAACCAATTTTTAAAACTACACAACGTTTTAGCCTCTATAACTATTTTCGGGAGTTTGTTCCACTCATCCATAACTCTATTACCAAACCAGTGCTTTCCTATATCCTTCCTGAATCTGATTTTTTCCAACTTGAAACCATTGCTGCGAGTCCTGTCTTGGCTGGAAATTTTCAGCACACTATTTACATCCCCTTTATTTATTCCTGTTTTCCATTTATACACCTCGATCATATTCCCCCTAATTCTACGCCTTTCGAGAGAGTGCAGATTCAGTGCCCTCAGTCTGTCCTCATAGGAAAGATTTCTGATACATGGGATCATCTTTGTCATCCTCCTCTGTATGTTTTCCAGAGCATTTATATCCATTCTGTAATACGGTGACCAGAACTGTGCAGCATAATCAAAATGAGGCCTAACCAAGGATATATAGAGTTGAAGAACAACATGAGGACTTCTATTATTTATACTTCTTGATATGAAGCCAAGAATTCTGTTAGCTTTATTGCGAACACTAATGCACCGTTGTCTTGGTTTTAGATTACTGCTAACCAGAACTCCTAAATCCTTTTTGCAATCAGTAGTATTAAGATCTACATTATTTAGTTTATATGTGGCATGGTTATTTACCTGTCCAACATTTAGAACTTTGCATTTGTCTATATTAGACTGCATCTGACACTTCTCCGGCCATTGCATCAGTCTATTCAAATCATCCTGGAGTGTAAACCATACCCCCGGCCGGGATTGAACCCGCGGTCATAGAGTCTCAAAACTCCAGCCCGTCGCGTTAGCCACTAGACCAGCTAGCCACAATAAGATTCATCCAACTAGGTATATTTCTACACCATAGGAAAGTTAGCACAGGCACCTCTGTGACCACAAATGCAAGTTTTTACAGACGAATCTCCAGCTAGCGTGGCCGTGACGAACTCTAGCTCAAGTCCCTTCACTGCCGTCAACATGACTCAAGAAATCCTGGAGTGTTCTAGTGTCCTCATTAGAATGAATTGGACGGCCTATTTTGGTGTCATCATCAAATTTGCTTATGTCGCTATTTATTCCCTCATCTATGTCGTTTAAGTAAATTGTGAACAACAATGGGCCCAGCACTGACCCCTGAGGAACACCGCTTGTGACGTTCCCCCATTCTGATTTCTCCCCATTTATGCAGACTCTCTGCTGCCTATTTGTCGGCCATGCCTCTACCCAGGAAAAAATTTCTCCTCCTATTCCATGTGCCTTAAGTTTCCTCAATAGCCTCTGGTGTGGAACTCTATCGAAAGCCTTACTGAAGTCCATATACACAATATCATATTCATTACTATGATCTACCTCCTCAAACACCTTAGTGAAAAAAGTTAGTAAATTCGTAAGACAGGAACGCCCCTTTGTAGAACCATGTTGCGATTCATTAATCAATTTTTGCATATGAAGATGGCTACGAATTGCTTCGGCAATTATTGATTCCATAAATTTTCCCACTATGGAGGTTAGGCTTATTGGTCTATAGTTCGAAGCTAAGGACCTGTCACCTGCCTTGTAAATAGGTATTACATTTACCATTTTCCACTTATCAGGCACTATGCCAGTTTGTAGTGATATGTTGAAAAGATTAGCCAAAGGTATTACCTGGAGTTTACCTGGAGAGAGTTCCGGGGGTCAACGCCCCCGCGGCCCGGTCTGTGACCAGGCCTCCTGGTGGATCAGAGCCTGATCAACCAGGCTGTTGCTGCTGGCTGCACGCAAACCAACGTACGAGCCACAGCCCGGCTGATCAGGAACTGACTTTAGGTGCTTGTCCAGTGCCAGCTTGAAGACTGCCAGGGGTCTGTTGGTAATCCCCCTTATGTATGCTGGGAGGCAGTTGAACAGTCTCGGGCCCCTGACACTTCCTCTTTACATTCCTTTAACACCCTTGCAAGCAGTTCATCAGGACCTGGGAATTTGTTAGGTTTTAATTTCTCTATTTGTCTGAGGACCATGTCACTAGTTACCGCAATCGTACATAGTTTATTATCATCCTGGTCTATATAATCTTTTATTTCAGGAATATCGCTAGTATTTACCTGGGTGAAAACTGAGAGGAAGTAGGTATTGAGAATTTCACACATATTCTTATCACTGTCAGTGATCTGACCAGAGTTACTCTTAAGTGGGCCAATCTTGTCCCTAATCTTACTTCTGTATACCTGAAAGAACCCTTTTGGGTTAGTCTTTGAATCCCTTGTGACCTTAGCCTCATAATCCCTTATTGCTTTTCTTATTCCTTTCTTTATTTCTCTCTTTAATTGAATATATTGATTTCTTAACTGACCATCCTCTCTTTTGATACTCCTATATATGTCTCTCTTTTGACCAATGAGATGTTTTAATCTATTGGTCATCCATTTGGGATCATTTTTGTTAGATCTAATTTCCCTATTTGGAACAAAAGTTGTCTGGGCAGCTAGAACTATGCTCTGAAAAACGTCATATTGGCAACCAAGATCACCTACCTGACCCATAGTCAGGACATCCCAATTTAACCCACCCAGGTAATTTTTAAGTCCCATGAAGTCGGTCAAGCAAAAGTCTGGGACAGAGATTTGATTGCAGTTATCTGGGTAATTCCATGATATATTGAAACTAAGTGATTTGTGATCACTTTCCCCAAGGTCATCAAACAGTAATCCTATCGACTCTCGTTGTGTTCTGCCTGCTAGGATTCTAATGTTTTCATGTGTTGTGAGTTGAGTAATGTCGTCTGCATAGGAGAGTGTAAGTATGGTTGGTCTAGTGGCTAACGCGACGGGCTGGAGTTTTGAGACTCTATGACCGCGGGTTCAGTCCCGGCCGGGGGTATGGTTTGGTTGGGTATAGTGGTTCAGGAAAATAGTTAGTGTTGAGAATATATAGTGTGGGAGATAGGACAGAGCCTTGAGGGACACCCGCATGTAAGGTAAAATAGTCAGAATAGTGATCCCTGAATCGTATACACATCGTGCGGCCATCTAAAAAGTGACGTAACAATTTCATAATATTTAGTATGAGATCAAAGGAGGTATAAAGTTTATATTTTAATCCATCATGCTAAACAGTGTCAAAAGCTTTTTCAACATCTTTGGCAACAAGGGCGGTGGTACAGTTTTGGGCCTTGTTTATGCGTATATAATTCAGGATAATGTTCAAAGCGTCTTGGGTAGAGTGATGCTGTCAGAAACCGAACTGTTGCTCGATAAGTAAGTTATTTGGCTCAAGGTGAGTCTTGAGTCGAATATTTACAAGTCTTTCAAAGGTCTAACCCAAGATTTCGAGGAGGCTAATAGTTCTATAGATCTTGGGGTTTACCTGGAGAGAGTTCCGGGGGTCAACGCCCCCGCGGCCCGGTCTGTGACCAGGCCTCCTGGTGGATCAGAGCCTGATCAACCAGGCTGTTACTGCTGGCTGCACGCAATCCAACATACGAGCCACAGCCCGGCTGGTCAGGTACCGACTTTAGGTGCTTGTCCAGTGCCAGCTTGAAGACTGCCATGGGTCTATTGGTAATCCCCCTTATGTATGCTGGGAGGCAGTTGAACAGTCTCGGGCCTCTGACACTTATTGTATGGTCTCTTAACGTGCTAGTGACACCCCTGCTTTTCATTGGGGGGATGGTGCATCGTCTGCCAAGTCTTTTGCTTTCGTAGTGAGTGATTTTCGTGTGCAAGTTCGGTACTAGTCCCTCTAGGATTTTCCAGGTGTATATAATCATGTATCTCTCCCTCCTGCGTTCCAGGGAATACAGGTTTAGAAACCTCAAGCGCTCCCAGTAATTGAGGTGTTTTATCTCCGTTATGCGCTCCGTGAAGGTTCTCTGTACATTTTCTAGGTCAGCAATTTCACCTGCCTTGAAAGGTGCTGTTAGTGTGCAGCAATATTCCAGCCTAGATAGAACAAGTGACCTGAAGAGTGTCATCATGGGCTTTGCATCCCTAGTTTTGAAGGTTCTCATTATCCATCCTGTCATTTTTCTAGCAGCGGCGATTGATACAATGTTATGGTCCTTGAAGGTGAGATCCTCCGACATGATCACTCTCAGGTCTTTGACGTTGGTGTTTCGCTCTGTTTTGTGGAAGGAATTTGTTTTGTACTCTGATGAAGTTTTAATTTCCTCATGTTTACCATATCTGAGTAATTGAAATCTCTCATCGCTGAACTTAATATTGTTTTCTGCAGCCCTCTGAAAGATTTGGTTGATGTCCGCCTGGAGCCTTGCAGTGTCTGCAATGGAAGACACTGTCATGCAGAGACCAGAAGCACCAGGAGAAGATGGGTTAAAAGGGAATGAACATCAGCTACAGAAAAAGGAGAGTTAAGAAGATGAGTGGAGGAGAGTGAGTTCAGAGATATGATAGGATCATGAGTGGTTAAGTCTTCGTGGGTAATGACCCATCGCTCAATGTCTAATGTGTGTGCTATGGCAGCTGGGTCAGGAGGATGTGGATGGAAAATATTTTCACAGATGCCTTTGAAAATGTGGACAACCTCAGTAGGGTCTGAGATGTGTCTGTTGTTGTGTGTGATGTGTCTGAAACTCGTAGATGTTGGAATACCCATGATTCTCCGGATGAAGGTCCAGAATGTTTTGGGATCTTCAGTACGCTGAGCATCAGCAGTGTTTATGAGAGATTGAGCATCAGCGGTGTTTATGAGAGATTGAGCATTAGCAGTGTTTATGAGAGATTGAGCATCAGCAGTGTTTATGGGAGATTGAGCATCAGCAGTGTTTATGAGAGATTGAGCATCAGCAGTGTTTATGGGAGATTGAGCATCAGCAGTGTTTATGGGAGATTGAGCATCAGCAGTGTTTATGAGAGACTGAACATCAGCAGTGTTTATGAGAGATTGAGCATCAGCAGTGTTTATGAGAGATTGAGCATCAGCAGTGTTTATGGGAGATTGAGCATCAGCAGTGTTTATGGGAGACTGAGCATCAGCAGTGTATATGAGAGATTGAGCATCAGCAGTGTTTATGGGAGACTGAGCATCAGCAGTGTTTATGGGAGATTGAGCATCAGCAGTGTATATGAGAGAATGAGCATCAGCAGTGTTTATGAGAGATTGAGCATCAGCAGTGTTTATGAGAGAATGAGCATCAGCAGTGTTTATGAGAGATTGAGCATCAGCAGTGTTTATGAGAGATTGAGCATCAGCAGTGTTTATGAGAGATTGAGCATCAGCAGTGTTTATGAGAGATTGAGCATCAGCAGTGTTTATGAGAGATTGAGCATCAGCAGTGTTTATGAGAGATTGGGCATCAGCAGTGTTTATGAGAGATTGAGCATCAGCAGTGTTTAAGAGAGATTGAGCATCAGCAGTGTTTATGAGAGATTGAGCATCAGCAGTGTTTATGGGAGATTGAGCATCAGCAGTGTTTAAGAGAGATTGAGCATCAGCAGTGTTTATGGGAGATTGAGCATCAGCAGTGTTTAAGAAAGATTGAGCATCAGCAGTGTTTAAGAAAGATTGAGCATCAGCAGTGTTCATGAGAGATTGAGCATCAGCAGTGTTTATGAGAGATTGCCAATGGCGAGCATGGTCTTCATCTAGGCTATGGATGATGTGTATGTGTAGGATAGTGAGATCCCAGCGGACAATATTAAGTCTGTTTTGGTTAGCAAGGAAACGGTGTCTATAACAAGTGAGCAGTCGTTTTGTTCTCTCTAAAGGACGGAAAGAATAACGCACTTTGTAGTGTGTCATTGATACAGCCACTGCAGCAGCTTGGGTAATGGACTGTTGAATGCATGTAATTTGTGTGTCTATGTCTGATACTGGCTTATATAGACACCTTGTATTGTGCCAAAACAAAAGCATTCACATTGCTAAACTCACAAATTATGATGTAGTCACTTAGCCTTAATACCATAATCTGTAAGGATTTAATGTTAAGAATTAATCTAAGTCTGCCCGAAATGCCTAGCCAAGCTAGGTGTCCTAGTGCCCCCCTCTGTAATTAGTATTTTATAACATGTAAACCACACAATACCCAAAACCTGTAAATCCCACATTGTAACCATTATAGAGAATAAACTTGAATTGAATTGCCATAGTTGTGTGTGAGATCTAGAGTGTCAATGTGTTGTTTGAACACGTCCCAATTAGCCTGAAAGTAAGCTGGAGAGGGGCGGACTGGAATTTAGTATGGGGTTAGAAGAAATAAGGAGAATGACAGGAAGGTGGTCAGATCCGGAAAGTGGACCAGGTGTTGTGAAATGGTGTAGATGCGTACTGGCTGTGTTTGTAAAAATTTTGTCAGGAGTGCCTTGGCCATTGTGTGAAGACAGTGGGGAAGTGTGAGGGAAAAGTTAAATAGACAGGAGTAGCAATATAGTAACAATAGTTTCATTGCCGGCTACTTGTTAAGGTAGGGTAAGTCCAGCTCCCGCTATCCCCCATCCCTTTTCCCCCCCTCCACGAAAGTGATAGTTTGCTTGCCGGCTACTTGTTAAGGTAAGGTAAGTCTAGCTCCCGCTATTCCCGCCTTTTTTTCCCCCACCCCGAAAGTGATAGTTTGATTGCCGGCTGCTTGTTAAGGTAGGGTCAGTCTAGCTCCCACTATCCCTTCCCTTCCTTCTTCCCCCCCCCCCGAAGGGTGACGTGTGGGGCTCCGGTCCAAACAGTAATCACTAGACTCACAGCTCCCAGTACTACTGTAAGTACATGCCTGCCTTGTATTCTAGTGGATTTATTGGTTGGAAGCTTCACTTTTGACCAATAATAAACTTAGTCCTTTCAGTCTTGCTCTAAGTTGACTGTTGTAATAATCACCACGTCTTTTAGGTATTGTACTTATCATGGAGAGTGATTTCTTAAGCAGTGGGTAACCTGTCTATCTTTCCAGCTTTGATGACAGAGAGGGTCACCTGCCAATCAACGAGTAGAATTGAAGGAGACGGACTAACGTTCGGAGACATCCCAAATTTTGATCCACTTACCTGTTTGTGTATGCAAGTAGCAGGATATAACCCCTCATCATTGCAGTGGAGAAAACCTGCTTTCCTGTCATCTGGAAGAATTATGGACGGCTAGAAAATCTGTGAAGAACGAGCCGGTGGGTTGTCATCAACACCTGCGACCCCCCCCTCCCCCCCCATCATCAGCAATGGCTACGATTTCAACAACACGCAGTGTCACCAACACCAGACACCCACATTTTATATACATTTATATTAGCGTTGAATTCAGTTATCATTTATATTTTTCATTTTCTTTAATGTAGGATTAATATTTCATATTTAGGTGTTTTATATTTTATATTTTCTAAATAATAAAGTGTTTATGTTTGTCAGTTTTTATTCTTTTTCTATACATTAATTTTCCTGAGGAGGAGCCAGCCTTGGTAATACCGTCTGAAGTTGTTACAGGGCTGAGTAAGCCTTCACAAGTGGTGACCTTGCCAGGATCAACTCGACTGAATCAAGATTCAACTCCATCTCGAATCTACCATTGGAACTTCAACGCCGCATACCACAGACGGTTACCACCAGCCATGAGTAATCATTCTCTATGGTAGGACTACAGTACAGGTATTTAAAAGATTTGGTGATTGTTATAGTCTCAATTTATTGTAAGTCAAGTCAGGCAGGATATAATAGTTAATTCTGCCACCTTTTTGTTCGAGCTTGAAACACTTTGGAGGATTAGACTCTAGGGACCCGAGATTTTCCAGTGACAATTTGTTTCATTGAGCTCTTTATTATATCAAGGGAACTGTGGTAGGACACTCTTGATTTGTTGGTGCGAAGATTGGATGGTCAAGGGACCCCATTCTACTTACTGTTTGCTCGGAGCCGACATAGAACCTTTCGTTTTCATTAATAAATATTGTTTAATTGAAGCAGGGATCGAACCCTCTGGTTTATTTACAGTTTGAGCAGAGCAGGAATTGAACCCTCCATTTTCTTTAATACCCGTTTCATTTCCGCTGATAGTTTAAGTTATTCTTGCAAGCATGGAGGAATACCAGTTTTGGATGAATGCTGGAAGTAAGTTAGGAATAACAGGGAAAAATTTAGAATCTTTCATTAGTGCTAAGATCCAGGAAAGACTTGAAAGAGAGAGAATTGAGAGAGAAGAGAGACAGTTAGAAAGGGAAAGAGAAGAGAAAAAGGAGCGAGATCAAATTGATAGAGAAAACCAAGATAGACAGTTAGAAAGGGAGAGAGAAGACAAAAAAGAGCGTGATAGACTTGATCGTGAGGAAAGAGCTAGAGAATGTGAGGAAACAGCTAAAGTACGTGAGGAACAAGTTAAATTAAGAGAACTTGAGGAAAGAGCAAAGGATAGAGAATTTGAGGAAAAAGCTAGAGAACTTGAGTTAATAGAGAGAGAAAAGGATCGCGAGCTCGAAAAAGCTCGCCTTGAATTAGAGAATAAAAAGTTAACTCTTACACAACAACAATTAGAGGAAGGAGTAATTGAACATCATGCAGCTAGTGCACATATTCCAACACTTAATTTACCTCCCTTCACAGAGGGGGAAGACATAACTTCATACATTATCAGGTTTGAAAATACCGCTACCCTCTGTGAATGGCCTGCTGACACCTGGGCTACCAGGTTAGGAATGTTATTTTCTGGTACCACTTTGAATATCTATGCAACTTTGTCGCATATGTAATTATAACCTACTGAAGAAGGCAATCCTTAAAGCATATCAAAAAACCACTAATTCTTACAGGAAAGATTTCAGGTTTGCCACCTTACAGCCTGGCCAGAACTTTCAACAGTTACAGGTAACACTCTTTCGTTTGTTCGACTTTTGGATAGAGAGTTCAGGAATTGATCACAATTATGAATCTCTTCGAAACTTCATGGTTGCTGACCAGTTCCTGACAGCTCTTCCCCATCAGATACGAACATTCATCAGAGAATGTAACCTGATTAAAGCTGAGGAAGTTGCTGAGGCTGCTGACCTGTATGTTGAGGCTCACAATTCCTATAAAGACCTAAAGGGATCGATCCCTAAGGGCAAGTGTTCATCAGACCTTAAGAAATCAAAACCTCTAGTGGAAAGTAAAATGACTTCTTTTATTCCTGTTTGTCATTTGTGTGGTGTTAAGGGACATAAACGTCCAGATTGTCCTTCTAAGAAGGTCCAAAAAGTTGGAAGATGTTTCAAAGACTGTAATGACCAAGCACCCTTCTGTTCAGGAACAGTTAATGGACTTAATGTATCTACCATTTTATGAGACACTGGATGCACATGTATAGTCATTTCTGATAAGCTGTTCCCTAATCTTAAAGAAACTCATTCCTCTGCTATACTTTCAGACTATTTGGGCCATACAGACACGTTTCCTACCATCCGTTGTTACATTAGGTCTAAATGGTTCACAGGTTGGTCTGAAGCCGTACTAGCTCCCATCACTTCTTGCTCCGTACTAATAGGTAATGTAAAAGGTGCCATTCTTCCTTCTGAGGTTGACCTTTCATCACCAAAGGTGGACATAAGCTTTTTAGATCATCTTTCTGTAGAGTCGGAGAAGCCACTCGAAAGTTCAGATGAGACAATGTCTCGTGAGATTCATGTGGGATTAAAAACCAGTGATGCTAGTCTCGAAAGCGAGGTAGTAGGATCACCGGCTCACTAGTTAGATGAAAGTGAAGATATCACCTCCGATACCATAAATGTCTTGACTAGGGCTCAGACCAAAGCCCAGGCTTCTCCTACTATCCATCCTTTGATTTTCCCTGACTTTAAGCCTTTAGATATATCGAAGGACTCCTTTATCAATTTACAACGTAATTTCCCTTCTCTTCAGAATTGCCATAATGCCGCTAAACAAAATCAAGTTATCCAAAGGAAAAACTTTTCATATAAATTTGAATATATAAAAGGTATCTTGTACAAGTCAGCATTCAAATTAAATTCAGATGAGATAGACTATTCCATCTTAGTTGTTCCAAGTCAATGGAGAAAGACTGTTCTTAAAATGGCTCATGACCTGCCAATGGCCGGACATTTCTCGCATCGTAAAACCTTAAATAAAACTAGGGAAACCTATTTTTGGCCAAAAATGTCCTCAGACGTCACTACCTATTGTAGATCGTGTAAAGTTTGCCAACTGTCATCCTCCCGAGGTACCAGGCGAGTACCTATGGTCAAAATGCCAGTCTTTACGGTACCCTTCGAAAGAGTAGCCATTGACATCATTGGTCCTTTATCTCCACTTTCATCTGGGGGACATAGATATATATTAACATTAGTTGATTATGCTTCGAGTTTCCCTCAAGCCATACCCTTAAAAACCATAACTACTACATAGGTGGCTGAAGCCCTTATGTCCATCTCCAGAGTGGGCATCCCTAGAGAAATTTTGTCTGACCGTGGGATACAATTCACATCTGACTTAATGCAACATCTATACCAACTTCTGGGAGTGAAGCCTCTCTTCACAACACCCTATCATCCCAGCTGTAATGGGAGGATTGAGCGCCAGCATTCGATTCTAAAGTCCATTTTAAGGAAACTTTGCTCCCTTAAACCTAAGGAGTGGCATCGTTATCTACCCTGTGCTTTGTTTGCCATGAGGGAAGTTCCCAGTGACTCTTTGGGGTTTTCACCTTTTGAACTTCTCTATGGTAGACAGGCCAGAGGCCCATTGTCCATCCTTCATGATTTATGGACTAATGAGGAGGTGAGTGCTGAGGTTCAGTCTTCTTACCAGTTTCTCCTTGGCCTTAGATCCAAACTTGAGGAGACCTCTGACATAGTTTCGAAAAACCTAAGCTTGTCAATGGACCAGTACAAAACCTATTTTGATTCCAAAAGTCAGAGGAGAAGTTTTAAAGTAGGGGATGAAGTTCTGGTACTTTTGCCTATCAAGTCAAATAAATTATTAGTAGCATGGAAAGGTCCATATATAGTATTAAAAATTTGTGGGAAAGTTGACTACCTCATAGAAGTCAAGGGGAAATCTAAGCTTTATCATATCAACATCCTTAAGAAATATTACCGAAGAAATTCGGTTAACTGCCTTAATAACTTTGACTTAGTTTTTCCACACGAACTTGATACGACAACTGAAGAATGTAAGGTGTGCGTAATTGACACCTCTAACTTAGACTATGATGAAGAACTACATGACTCGGTGACTCTTGACCACTCGGACGCAACCAACATTAATATTAATGAATCTTTGGATGACCATAAGAGACATGAACTACTTCAATGTGTGAGTAACTTTTCAGACGTCTTTACTGATATTCCAGGTGTTACCTCCACGGTAGTCCATAAGATTGACTTAGTGACGGACAATCCTATCAAACGGAAATTATACCCAGTTCCAGTTCACCTTAGGGATGCATTTGACCGAGAGGTAGACAAATTATTAAAACTAAAGATCATTGAACCTTCAGTATCTTCATATTGTTCACCAGTAGTCATGGTTAAGAAGGAGGATAATTCATATAGACTTGCTATTGACTTCAGAGGCCTTAATGCTATAACTCGGTGGGATGCTGAGCCTATGCCCTTAATAGATAGCGATCTACATAAATTTTATGACTCTTCCTTCTTTTCAGAGATTGATATTGCACAGGCATATCATCAAGTAATGTTAGATCCTTCTTCTAAGCAGTACACCACTTTTCCTACACACCAAGGACTGATGCAATATAGAACTATGCCATTCGGTTTGGTAACTGCCTGTGCTACCTACGTGAGACTGATGAGAAAGGTCTTGGGTAATATGCCAAATGTTTCAATTTATTTTGATAACATTTACGTAATGACATCCACGTGGGGCGAACATATCCAAACATTAACATCAGTTTTGCGAAGGTTACGCTCACATGGCCTCACTGCCAAGCCGAAGAAATGCTTCCTTGGGTATAACAAGATTAGATATCTTGGACTGATACTTTCTAATAACTCTCTGCAGCCTCTCCCCAGTAAGATAAAAGCTTTATTAGAATTTAAATTCCCCAAAACCAAGAAGATCATGCGTAGCTTTCTTGGTTCTGTAAATTTTTATGCACGGTTTATACCGAACCTTACCGATCTTACAGGCATCTTATCCGACTTCCTTAAAAAGTCTGTGAAGGAACCTCTTGAACTTTCCGACGTATCTCGGGAAAAGTTTAATGAGATTTAAAGTATCTTTTCGAAAGACCCTATACTTAAGATTCCAGATATTAATAAAACATTTTGTTTAAGAACTGATGCCTCCAATACTGGCTTATGTGCAGTGCTACTACAATACCATGATGGTACTTCCTTCCCTGTATGCTTCCTAAGCCGGAAACTCCTTCCCATAGAAACGAGATACTCCACCATAGAAAAGGAATGTTTGGCCCTTGTGTGGGGTATCTCCAAACTTAAATTTTATTTGCTGGGAAAAGAATTCATTTTAGAAACGGACCTCAAACCTTTGATATACCTAGAAACTTTCAAGGGAACCAACAGTCGCCTCTTGAGGTGGACATTGGCACTCCAGGCTTTTAAGTTCCATATTGTGTATATCAATGGTTCATCCAATTATTTCTCTGACTGGTTAAGTCATGACAGTCAGTAGAAGATTTGTTGCCTTATGCGGCTTCCACATGTTAGAACTGTTTCCTCGCCTATTCTCCTTACACTCCTTGACTATAAGTCTTGGTATGGGAGAGTGTGAGGGAAAAGTTCAATAGATAGGAGTAGCGATATAGTAACAATAGTTTCATTGCCGGCTACTTGTTAAGGTAGGGTAAGTCCAGCTCCGGCTATCACCCCCCGTTTTCCCCCCTCCCCGAAAGTGATAGTTTGCTTGCCGGCTACTTGTTAAGGTAAGGTAAGTCTAGCTCCCGCTATTCCCGCCTTTTATCCCCCCACCTCGAAAGTGATAGTTTGATTGCCGGCTCCTTGTTAAGGTAGGGCCAGTCTAGCTCCCACTATCCCTTCCCCTCCTTCTTCCCCCCCCCCCCGAAAGGTGACGTGTGGGGCTCCGGTCCAAACAGTAATCACTAGACTCACAGCTCCCAGCACTACTGTAAGTACATGCCTGCCTTGTATTCTAGTGGATTTATTGGTTGAAAGCTTCACTTTTGACCAATAATAAACTTAGTCCTTTCAGTCTTGCTCTAAGTTGACTGTTGTAATAATCACCACGTCTTTTAGGTATTGTACTTATCATGGAGAGTGATTTCTTAAGCAGTGGGTAACCTGTCTATCTTTCCAGCTTTGATGACAGAGAGGGTCACCTGCCAATCAACAAGTAGAATTGAAGGAGACGGACTAACGTTCGGAGACATCCCAAATTTTGATCCACTTACCTGTTTGTGTATGCAAGTAGCAGGATATAACCCCTCATCATTGCAGTGGAGAAAACCTGCTTTCCTGTCATCTGGAAGAATTATGGACGGCTAGAAAATCTGTGAAGAACGAGCCGGTGGGTTGTCATCAACACCTGCGACCCCCCCTCCCCCCACATCATCAGCAATGGCTACGATTTCAACAACACGCAGTGTCACCAACACCAGACACCCACATTTTATATACATTTATATTAGCATTGAATTCAGTTATCATTTATATTTTTCATTTTCTTTAATGTAGGATTAATATTTCATATTTAGGTGTTTTATATTTTATATTTTCTAAATAATAAAGTGTTTATGTTTGTCAGTTTTTATTCTTTTTCTATACATTAATTTTCCTGAGGAGGAGCCAGCCTTGGTAATACTGTCTGAAGTTGTTACAGGGCTGAGTAAGCCTTCACAGGAAGTAAGAACCAAAGTGAATGAGATGCTGTTGTGTAATAAGAGTATAAAGTTGCCTACCATGCAGATTGGTGTGGTTGTCATGGAAGGCTGTGTGTTTGGCACTCAGGTCGGCAAGGAGGTAAACAGGGAGATGTGTGTGATTAAAAAGTATGGTTAGATCATGGATGTTAATGTTTGAGTTAGGTCTAGTGTAAGTTGTGTAGAGTATAATGGGACCAGGCAGAGTGTAAATTTTCACAGCCATGCTCTGAGAATATGTAACTGGGAGGGATAAGAATTCATGTTTGATGGTGCCTTTCACCAGAATAGCTACACCATTCCAGTTGTCGGCAGGGGGTTGACGGGTTGTGTATCAGTAGTGTCTGACACGTTGATCTTCACACACACACAATTGCTGTTTAACAGCAACACGTCTGGGTGTTCAGGCTCAACAAAGTCAGTAAGAATGTGTTTGTTTGCGTTGTAAGCTCCTATGTTAAATTGAATAACCTTAAGGGCCATGGTTGGGTTTACCTGAAGGTGGAAGATGGATGTCTTTCTTATATTTTTCAGAATAACCCATCATAACTATACCGTCGGCTGATCTGTTCTTGATAGTTCGTGTGTCTTTGCAACGGTTTTTGGATTCAGAACGGGGAGGGGAGGAGGAGATGGGGCGAGAGGAGGAGGAAAGGCGAGAGGAGGAGGAAAGGCGAGAGGAGGAGGAAAGGCGAGAGGAGGAGGTGGGGAGAGAGGAGGAGGTAGAGGGTTGGGAAAATAAGTTGTTAATTTCAGTCAAATGCATGTTGAAGTTGGGAGAGTCAGTAAAAGTAGGTTGGAAAGTAGGAGAACGAGACCTTAGAGAGGGAGTAAGAGAACGAACGAAAAGGACGAGTGATGGCAGAACAAGGCTGAGGTCGCCTAGTACTAGAGCCTAAGCTAGTAGAAGGAGTGGGAAGAGAGGAGTGGGGCTGGTGGGTAGGAGGAGAAAGATCTATTTGAGTAGAAGCCAGAAGAGGAGTTACAGAAGAGGAGAGAATGGTATTTGGAAGGTGGTCAGCTGTGGGAAGACAGTAGCCAGGAGGGAAAGTGATGGGGTCTAAGTTATTAGCCTTGAGAAGATCATTTAGGAGAGTGGGGTAATTAACTTCGTTGAATTCTTTTGAACAGAATACAGTTGTAAGCACAATAGGGCGAAGGAGCAGTAGGAAGATGAGTGTGGGCAGCATCAGCATAAGAAGGATAAGCTGTGGAGGTGGAAGAGGAAGCAGAAGGAACAGAAGTAATAGGCTGGGAATTGGTTGCAGGTGTTGGCTGTGATTGTGGGAATGGAGTCAAGACAGGGTTTGGAAGGTTAAGTGGTTGGTCTTTTCATAAGGAGGAAATATATTCCTTACAAAGGGGCGTTCCTGTCTTACGAATTTACTAACTTTTTTCACTAAGGTGTTTGAGGAGGTAGATCATGGTAATGAATATGATATTGTGTATATGGACTTCAGTAAGGCTTTCGAGAGAGTTCCACACCAGAGGCTATTGAGGAAACTTAAGGCACATGGAATAGGAGGAGAAATTTTTTCCTGGGTAGAGGCATGGCCGACAAATAGACAGCAGAGAGTTTGCATAAATGGTGAGAAATCAGAATGGGGGCACGTCACAAGCGGTGTTCCTCACGGGTCAGTGTTGGGCCCGTTGTTGTTCACAGTTTACATAAACGACATAGATGAGGGAATAAATAGCGACATAAGCAAATTTGATGATGACACCAAAACAGGCCGTCCAATTCATTCTAATGTGGACATTAGAGCACTCCAGGATCATTTGATTAGACTGACGCAATGGTCAGAGAAGTGGCAGATGCAGTTTAATATTGACAAATGCAAAGTTCTAAATGTTGGACAGATAAATAACAATGCCACATATAAATTAAATAATGTAGATCTTAATACTACCGATTGCGAAAAGGATTTAGGAGTTCTGGTTAGCAGTAATCTAAAACCAAGAAAACAGTGCATTAGTGTTTGCAATAAAGCTAACAGAATTCTTGGCTTCATATCTAGAAGTATAAATAATAGAAGTCCTCAGGTTGTTCTTCAACTCTATATATCCTTGGTTAGGCCTCATTTAGATTATGCTGCACAGTTCTGGTCATCATATTACAGAATGGATATAAATGCTCTTGAAAACGTACAGAGGAGGATGACAAAGATGATCCCATGTATCAGAAATCTTCCCTATGAGGACAGACTGAGGGCCATGAATCTGCACTCTCTCGAAAGGCGTACAATTAGGGGGAATATGATCGAGGTGTATAAATGGAAAACAGGAATAAATAAAGGGGATATAAATAGTGTGCTGAAAAATTCCAGCCAAGACAGGACTCACAGCAATGGTTTCAAGTTGGAAAAATTCAGATTCAGGAAGGATATAGGAAAGTACTGGTTTGGTAATAGAGTTGTGGATGAGTGGAACAAGCTCCCGAGTACAGTTGAGGCTAAAACATTGTGTAGTTTAAAAAATAGGTTAGATAAATACATGAGTGGGTGTGGGTGGGTGTGAGTTGGACCTGACTAACTTGTGCTGCTGGGTCTGGTACAGTGCTCCATCCTTGAGTGGAGGACCAGACTGGGCAGGTCATTGGAATAATCCGGGGGCTGGGTCATAGGTCTAATCCCAGGGGGGAACATGGACCTGCTCTGCATGGGTCAGTAGGCCTGTTGCAGTGTTCCTTTTTTCTTATGTTCTTATGTTCTTACGAGAAGGGCATTGAAAATAAGTAGCAGAATGTGCCTGAGAGCAGAGCAAGCAATGGGGAGGGCTACTAAAATTCTGCCACTTGAAACATAGCTGTTGCTTGTCACAAGCACTGTTTAAATGTTCAAAGTAAAGGCATTTGAAACACTGATGAACAAGAACATAGGAAGAAACAGTGATGTGGGTGGAAAAATGAAGTAGTTGGCGCGAACACCATGTTTAAACAACATATCAGCCTCTGAGTAAGACACATTTGCAACATCTGGGTATCTTTATTGTAGACGTTTCGCCATCCAGTGGCTTTATCAATACAAATTCTAGGACATAACTTGAAGACAGTAGAACTATGTACAGAAGATGAGGTAATCAGTCCCTCAAACTAGGAGTAGGTGCGAACAGCACCATAGTCGTGGAGATTCTGAGAATCTCCACAACTATGGTGCTGTTCGCACCTACTCCTAGTTTGAGGGACTGATTACCTCATCTTCTGTACATAGTTCTACTGTCTTCAAGTTATGTCCTAGAATTTGTATTGATAAAGCCACTGGATGGCGAAACGTCTACAATAAAGATACCCAGATGTTGCAAATGTGTCTTACTCTCATCTTGTCGGTATTATATACCATTTCGTACACAACATATCAGCCTCTGCTGGAGTAGCACATCTGATTTTAAGAATGTTGGAACGTTCAGGGTGAAAGAGTTCCTCAACTGTAACCTGGTTTTGTGAAGAGATATCAGTCATCAAAGCATCTTTGTTTCGATTATATTCAGCAACCAGTGACCAGTCCACAAATTTTGCCACGACTGTGCTCCTGGCCTTATGATCAGGAGCCCAATCAATAGCAAAACCTGCCTTAGAAAGCTTGTCTCGAACGTCCTTAGTAATGCAAAGGTCATAATTCACAGGATCAAGATTTACTTTACAGCCAGTATTGGTCCTAAAAACATAATCATGCGGGCCTGGGTAAGGTTGAAAAAGGTGGAAGCATAGTCAATAGAATCCTTATCATCTTTAGAGAACTTTAACATAAGCGCCATTGTCGGAGAGCAAGGTCTCTGTGCAGTCGCTATGACGAAAACAGCACAGGTGGGGATGCAGCATAAGTCGTAAGTGGTTCTCATGGGGCGTCAAGTGTCAAGTCCTGAAGGGACATGTTGTGGAGTGTACCTGCCAAGATGAGGCTTCCCGTGCGTACATCACTTGGAATCCAGCCACGGGCATCGACCAGACGAATACTCCCACCGACGCAGGAGCAGGAGCAGGAGCAGGAGCAGGAGTAGGAGCAGGAGCACTACTACTACTACTACTACTACTACTACGACCACCTCATGCCTATATATACTCCCTCCTTCCCTCTGTTCGTTAGTGTGACTTTGTAAATCTTACTAGTCGGACCGAAACGTCGTTGTAAGTTCCTCTCTTCTATGTGCGGGTTATTGGTGTATAGTACCTGAGAAGTTGAGTATAGTACTCACTGTGCTAGTACCTCATTAATCCAGTAAAGTAGTTACTGTGCAAGAACTTCAGTTGCATAGTATAGTAATTACTGTGCTAGCACCTCACTAGTCCAGTAGAGAAATGAATGTGCTAGGACGTCAACAGTCCAGTATAGTAGTCACTGTGCTAGAACCTCAGTAGTATTGTACACTAGTCAGTGAGCTAGTTCCTCCGTAGTCCAGTATAGTAGTCTCTGTACGAGAAACTCAGTAGTCTGGTATAGTAGTAACTCAGCTAGTTCCTCAGTAGTCTAGTAATCACTGTGCTAGTACCTCAATAGTCCAGTATAGCAGTTACTGTGCAAGTATTTCGGTTGTCCAGTATTGTAATTACTGTGCTAGTACGTCAGCAGTCCAGTATAGTAGTCACTGTGCTATTACCTCAGTAGTTCAGTATAGTAATCACTGAGCTAGTACCTCAGAGATCCAGTATAGTAGGAACTGTGCTACTTCCTCAGCAGACCAGCATGGTAGACAATGTGCTAGCGCCTCAGTAGTTCAGAATTGTAGTCACTCTCCTAGCACTTCAGTAGTCCAGCATAGCAGTCGTGTTCTAGTACCTCAGAAGTTCAGTACAGTAGTTAATGCGCTAGTACCACAGCAGTCCAATACAGTAGTCACCCTGCTAGCACCTCAGTAGTCCAGTATAGTAATCACTGTTCTAGTACGTCAGTAGTCTAGTATAGTAGTTACTGTGTTAGTACCTGAGTAGTTCAGTATAGTAGTCACTCTGCTAGCACCTGAGAAGGCCAGTATAGAATTCACTGTGTTAGCTCTTCAGTAGTACAGTATAGTAGTCACTGTGCTAGTACCTCAGTAGTTCAGTATAGCTTTCACTGCAATTTCCTCATTAGTCAAGTATAGTAGTCACGGTGTTAGCGCAACAGAAGTCCAGAATGGTAGTCACTGTGCTAGTACTTCAAAAGTCCCATATAGTAGTCATTGTGCTTGTACATCAATAGTCCAGTATAGTAGTTACAGTACTAGTACCTCAGTAGTCAAGTATAGTAATCACAGTGGTAGTACTTCTGTAGTGCAGAATAGTAGTCACTCTACTAGAACCTCATTAGTCCAGTGTAGTATTGTGCTAGCACATCAGTAGTTCAGTATAGTAATCACTGTGCTATTACCTCAGTAGTCGAGTGTAATCGTTGCTGTGCTAGCACCTCAATAGTCCAGTATAGTAGTCACTGTGCTAGTACCTCAGTAGACGAGTGTAGTAACTATGAGTCATTACCTCCTTACTTCAGAATAATAGTAACTGTGCTAGTACATCAGTAGTGCAGTATAGTAATCAATGAGGTAGTACCTCAGTAGTCTAGTGTAGCAATTACTGTGATAGTATCTCATTAGTCCAGTATAGTAATCACTGTTCTAGCACATCAGTAGTCTAGTTCTAAAGGAACTGTGCTACTTCCTAAGTAGTACAGTATAATAGTCAGTGTGCTAGCACATCAGTAGCCCAGTATATTAGTTACTTTACCTGCACCTCAGTAACCCAGTACAGTATTTACTGTGCTAGTACCTCAGCAGTCCAGTATAATAGTCAGTGTCCTTGTATCTCATATGTGCTATCACATCAGTAGTCTAGTATAGTAGTCACTGCACTAGCACCTCAGAAATCCAGTGTAGTAGTCACTATACTAGTACCTCATTAGTCCAGTATAGTAGTCACTGTGCTAGTTCCTCATTAGTCTAGAATAGTAGCTACTGTGCTAGTACGTCAGTTGTCCCGTATATTAGTCATCTGTGATAGTACCTCAGTTGTCCAGTTTTCTCTGTGCTAGCACCTCAGTAATCCAGAATAGTAGTCACCTTGCTAGCTCCTCAGTAATCCAGTACAGTAGTCACTTTGCTAGTACCTCAGTAGTCCAGTATAGTAATCTCTGTGATAGTATCTCAGTAGCACAGTAGTCACTGTGCTATCTCCTCAGTAGACCAGTAGAGTAGTCAACCTTTTAGCTCCTCATTATTGCTGTGTAATAGTTATTGTGCTAGTTCCACTGTTTCCCGGTACAGTAATTGCTTTGCTAGTACCTCAGTAGTTCAGAATAGTAGTCACTGAGTTAGTACATCAGTACACCAGTATACTAGTCACTCAGCAAGCACCTTGGATGTCCAGTAAAGTATTCACTGTGTTAGCATCTCAATAGTCCTGTATAATAGTCACTGTGCTAGTACCTCAGCAATCAAGTATAGCAGTTACTGTGCTAGTTCCTCTGTAGTCAAGTATAGTAGTCACTGAGCTAGTTCCTCAGTAGTCCAGTATAGTAGTCACCGAGTGAGACCCATAGTAGGCTTCTATAATTGTAACTGTGCTAGTAAGTCAGTAGTCCAGTATACTAATCACTGTACTAGTAACTCATTTGTCCAGAATAGCAGTTACTTTGCTAGTACCTCAGTTGTCCAGTACAGTAATCACTCTGCTAGTTCTTTAGTTGTTTAGCATAGTAGACACTGTGCTAAATCTGCAGTAGTGTATTATAGTTGAAACTGTGCTAGTACCTCAGTAGTCCAATATAGTAGTCACTGTCCTCGTACCTCTTTAGTCCCTCATAGTTGTCACTTTGCTAGTACCTCAGTATTCTTATGTAGTATTTACTGGGCTAGTACCTCTTTAGTCCAGTATAATAGTCACTGTGCTAGTTCCACAGTAGTCCAGTATAGTAAACACTGCCCTAGTACCTCTTTAGTCCCTCATAGTTGTCATTTTGCTAGTACCTCAGTAATCCTATGTAGTATTTACTGTGCTAGTACCTCTTTAGTTCAGTATAATAGTCACTGTGCTAGTTCCACAGTAGCCCAGTACAGTAGTCACTGAACTTGTACCTCAGCAGTCCTGTATATTTGTCACCTTTGGTAGTACCTCAATAGTCCCGTAGTAGCTGTGCTAGCACCTCAGTAATCCAGAATAGTCAACCTGCTAGCTTTTCAGTAATCCAGAATAGTAGTCTCTGTGCTAGTACCTTTGTAGTCCGGTATAAAAGTTGGTGTGCTAGTCCATCAGAAGTTCAGTACAGTAGTCACTGAGCTTGTACCTCAGTACAAAAGTATACTAATCACTCTGCTAACTCCTCCAAGATCCTGTATGGTAGTCACTATTATAATCTCACTTGTGTTGAAAAGTAGTCACTGTGCTAGTTCCTCCCTAGTCCACCATTTATTTATTTATTTATTTATTTATTTATTTATTTATTTATTTAGTAATTTTAGCATACATACAGAGGTACAAAAAAATACAGGTAAGAGCAGCATGCCAAAGCCACTTATATGCATAGCATTACGGGCTGGCTTAAAATTAACTTAAGATTAACTAAGCAATGATGAAATCAGTGATAAAACATTATTGTAAACAGATAACTATACAGCACAAATGAGTATTACAAAGACAGGTCATATGGTTGCATGCATTGTTGTTCATTCAGTCGAATGGAGTATTCTGTTAGGTAGTGTATTTAAAAAAATAACAAAGTTAGATTGGGTTTTAGGTTTAACATTTGTGCGATATAATTGTGAGTAACATTTAGGATATACAATTTATAAGGTTCAGTTATTCAGTATTTATTTGGTTTTGAGTGAGTAAGTGATCTTTGAGAAGAGACTTGAATTTATAAACAGGTAGTGTTTCTTTTATATTTACAGGTAATGAATTCAAGATTTTTGGGCCTTTTATGTGCATTGAGTTTTTGCATAGCGTGAGATGGACACGAGGAACATCAAAGAGTGATCTGTGCCTTGTGTTATGGTCATGTGTTCTGTTGAGGTTAGCAAGGAGATGTTTGAGGGGAGGGTTAATATCAGAGTTAAGTGTTCTATGTATGCAATAGGTGCAATAATAAGTGTGGATGTTTTGTATGGTGAGTAGGTTGAGTGTTTTGAATATTGGTGGAGTGTGCTGCCTGTAGTGAGAATTTGTTATTCTAACTGCAGCCTTTTGTTGGGTAATTAGTGGTCTGAGATGGTTAATTGTTGTTGAGCCCCATGCACAAATTCCATAGGTGAGATAGGGGTAAATAAGAGAGTGATATAGGGCCAGGAGGGCTGACTGTGGAACATAGTACCGTATCTTCGATAGTATGCCTACAGTCTTGGAAATTTTCTTAGAAATTTGTTGTATATGTGTATGAAATTTGAGTCTATTATCAAGGTGGATTCCTAAGAATTTTCCCTCTGTTAGCTTTGTGATAGGTGATCTGTTTATCATTATGTTAAGAGGGACATCTGTAGCTCTGTTACCAAACTGAATGAAGTAGGTTTTGTCAATGTTTAGTGTAAGTTTGTTAGTCCTCATCCAGGTAGATATTTTCTGTAATTCGGTGTTTACAGTATTGGCTAGCGTGACTGGGCTCGGGTGAGAGAAGACGTATGTAGTGTCATCTGCAAAAAGTGTGGGTTTGAGTAATTGCGAAGCATTTGGTAGGTAATTTATGTATAGGAGAAAGAGAAGAGGGCCAAGGACACTTCCCTGTGGGACACCAACTGTAATTGGTTGTGCGGAAGAGCTTGCCCCATTTGCGTACACATATTGGCTTCTGTTGCTGAGGTAAGACTTGAGGTAGTTGAGGGAGTGCCCTCTTATACCATAGTGTGACAATTTTACGTGGAGCAAGTCATGGTCAACTGTATCAAAAGCTTAACGTAAGTCAATGAAGATCCCCAGTGGGACTTCTTTTTTCTCTGTTGCAGTGTATATATGTTCTAGCATGTGTATAATAGCATCATTAGTATTTTTATTAGGCCTGAATCCAAATTGGCAGGGGTTGAGAATGTTTTGGGAGATGAGGTAGGAGTAGATTCGTTTATGAATTAATTTTTCGAAGATTTTTGAGAGAGGGTGTAAATTGGATATTGGCCTATAGTTATTCAACTCTGTTTGGTCTCCTCCTTTATAGATCGGGGTGACCCTTGCTATTTTGAGAACTGTAGGGAAGGTGGAGGATTCAATGGATTTGTTAAAGAGTGTTGCAATGATTGGTGATAGTACTTGTGACACTTTTTTGTATATAAAGGGTGGTAAGGTATTTAAATCTCCTGCCTTGTTTTTTAGTGTGTTGATAATAAGGGAGACTTCGTATGGGTAAGTCGGAGCTAGGAACAGTGTGTTCGGGTAGTTGCCAGTGAGGTAGTCATTTGGTGGGGTATCTGAGCTTGGGATTTTATTGGCAAGGTTTTGTCCTATAGTGGAGAAGAAATCATTGAGTCTGTTTGCTGTTTCTATTGGTGGGAGTTGGGGTTCATCTGATTTTGCTAATTTTATTTCGCTATTTCGTGATATCTTTTTTGTTCCCAGAATTTCTGATAGGGTCTTCCAGGTCTTTTTTATATCACCTCGTAAGTTGGATAATCTGTTCTCATAATACAATTTTTTTGCCCTTCTTATCAGGCTGGTTAGGATTGACGAGTAACGTTTTGTTTGGTCTCTGGTTATGTGACCCATTCTGTACTGTTTTTCATATCGATGTTTTGTATTTATGGATTTGAGAATGCTGGGTGTTAGCCAGGAACTGTTCAGTCTCTTAGCTGTCATCTGTTTAGTTTTTTTAGGGCAGTGCTTGTTATAGAGGTATTGGGTCTTTTTTAGAAAATTATTAAAACATTCGTCAATATCTGTATAGATTTCTAGCTCAGTGTGCCAGTCAATGTTTGTTACTGCTGTTGTGAAGTTAGTAATCTCTGTGCTAGACCTCATTAGTCCAGTATAGTAGTCACTGTGCTAGTTCCTCATTAGTCGAGTATAGTAGTCACTGTGCTAGTACCTCAATAGCCCAGTATAATAGTCACTGAGCTAGTTCCTCAGTAGTCAAGAATAGTTGTCACTGTGCTAGTTTCTAATTAGTCCACAACAGTAGACACTGTGGTAATACCTCAGAAGTCCATTATAGTAGTCACTGTGGTAGTACTTCAGTACCCCAGTATATTTCTCACTGTGCTAGAACCTCAGAAATCCCGTATTATAGTCACTGTGCTAGTATCTAATTTGACCTGTATAGTAATTACTGTGCTAGTACTTCAGCAGTCCAATATAGTAGTCATTGTGCTATAACCTCAGTTCTTCAGTAAAGTAGTCACTGTGCTAGTACCTCAGTAGTGCAGCAGGTACTGTGCAAGCACCACAGTAGTCCATTATAGTAGTTACCCAGCCAGTTCCTCAGTAATTCACTATAATAGTCACTGTGCTAGTACATTAGTAGTCATGTATAGTAGTTACTGAGGTAGTACCTCACAAGTTCAATATAGTAATCATAGAGCTGTTACCTCAGTATACCAGAATAGAAGTCACTGCTAGTACCTCAGTAGTCCAGTATACTAATCACTGTGCTAGCTTCTCACTAGTCCAGTGAAGGAGTCACTGAAATGGTTCCTCTTTAGTCAAGTGTAGTACTCACTGTCGTAGTACCTCTTCAGTCAAGTGTAGTAGTCACTGTGCTAGTACCTTAGTAGTCCAGTAAAGTAGGAACTTTGTTACTTCCTCAGTAGTCCAGAATAGTAGTTACTGTGCAGGCTCCACAGTAATCCAGTATAGTAGTCACTGTGCTCGCTTCTCATTAGTCCCGAATAGTAGTCACTGTGCTAGTTCCTCAGTACCCAGTATAGTAGTCACTATATTAGCACCTCAATAGTCCTGGATAGTAATCATCTTGCTAGCTCCTCAGTAATACAGAATAGAGGAGTCTGTGATAGTACCTCAGCATTCCACTATAGTAGTTTCTGTGCTAGTACCTCAGTAGTCCAGTATAGTGGTCACTGTGCTAGATCGTCAATAGTCCAGCATAGTTGACTCTGTGCTAGTAACACAGTTGCCCATTATAGTAGTCTCTGTGATAGAACCTCAGTAGTCTAATATAGTAGTAACTCCGTTTGTTTCTCAGTAGTCTAATATAGTAGTAACTCCGTTTGTTTCTCAGTAGTCCATTATAGTAGTCGCTGTGCAAGTGCCACAGTTATCCAGTATAATAAGTAGTCCAGCATAGTAGTCTCTGTGCTAGTAATACAGTTGTCCAGTATAGTATTCACTCTGCTAGTACGTCATTAGTCCAGTATAGTAGTCACTTTGCTAGTACCTCAGTTATCTAGTATAGTAATCATTGTGCTAGTACCTCATTAGTTCAGTAGAGTAGTCACTGTGCTAGCTCTTCACTAGCCCAGTGTAGTAATTATTGAGCTTGAAACTCATCATTAAAGTATAATAGTCAAACTGCTAGTTTCTAAGTTCTGTATATTAGTCACAGTGCTAGTACTTCAGCAGTCCAGTATAGGAATCACTGTGCTATTTTCTCAGTAGTACAGCATAGTAACCACCGTGCTAACACCTCGGAAGTCAACTGTAGCTGTTACTGTACTAGTACCTCATTAGTATAATACAACAATTATTGTGCTAGTTCCTCAGAAGTTCATTATATCAGTCACTGCGCTAGTTTCTCAGTTATCCAGTAGCGTAGCCGCTGTGATATTACCACAGCAGTTTAGTATAGTAGTCATTATGATAGTACCTCTCTTTTCCAGGATAATCTTCAGTGTGGCAATCCAGTAGTCACTGAGCTAGCACCTCAGCAGTCTAGTATAGTTGTGACCCTGCTAGCTCCTCAGTAATCCAGTGTTGTAATGACTGTGCTAGCATCTCTGTAGGCCGGTATAGTAGTCACTGAGCTAGTACCTCAGTAGTCCAGTAAAGTAGTCACCGAGCGAGAACCTCAGTGGCTTAGTGAAATTATAACTGTGCTAATACCTCAGTAGTCTAGTATAGTAATTAATTTGCTAGCACCTCAGTAGTCTAGTATAGTAATTAATTTGCTAGCACCTCAGACGTCCAGTATACTAGTCAATGTGTCATCATCTCAGCAGTCCTGCACGGTAGTCACTGTGCTAGTACCTAAGTAATCGAGTATAGCAGTCACTATGCTAGTCCCTCTGTAGTCTAGTATAGTGGTCACTGTGCTAGCACCTCGGAAGTCCAGTAAAGTATTCACTGAACAAGAACCTCAGGAGTTTAGTGTAATTATTACTGTGCTAATACCACAGTAGTCAAGTATAGTAAATACTTTGCTGGTACCTCAAAAGTCCAATATAATATTCACTGTGCTAGTACCTCATTAGTACATTATAGTAATCACTGTGCTAGTTCCTCATTAGCCCAGTGTAGTAGTTACTGTGCTAGTACATAAGTAGTTCAGTATAGTAATCATTGTGCTAAAACCTTAGTAGTCCAGTGTGCTAATTATTGTGCTAGTACCTCATTAGCCCAGTATAATAGTCATCTGTGCTAATACCTCACTAGTCCAGTTTAGTAGTCACTGTGCTAGTGTCTCATTAGTCCAGTATAGTAATAACTGTGTTATTACCTCAGCAGATCAATGTAGTAGTCACTGTGCTGGAATCTCAGTTCTCCAGTATAGTAGTCACTGTGCGAGTACCTCATTAGTCCAGTGTAGTAGTAGTCACTGTATTAGTACCTCTTTAGTGTAGTAGTCACTTTGCTAGTATATCAATAGTCCAGAATAGTAGTCACCCTGCTAGGTGCTCAGTAGTCCAGTATGCTAGTACCTTAGTGCTCCAGTATAGGTACTGTGCTAGTATCTTAGTGCTCCAGTATATTAGTTACTGAGCTAGTCCCTCAGTAGTCCAATGGTCACTGAGCTGGTAACTCAGTAAATCAGAATAAAAAGCAATGTGCTAGTACCTCGGAAGTCTAGTATAGTAGTCTCTGTGCTATCACCTAAGTAGACAAGTATAGTAGTAACTGTGCTAGCACCTAAGTAGACAAGTATAGTAGTAACTGTGCTAGCACCTAAGAAGTTCAGTATAGAAGTTACTGTGCGAGTACTTTAGTAGTCCAGTATACTAGTCACTGTACGAGTACCTCATTAGTCCAGTTCAGTAGTCACTGAGGTAGTACGTCAACAGTCCAGCTTAGTAGTGAAAGTGCTAGTATCTCAGTAGTCCTGTGTAGAATTCACTGTGCTAATAAATCAGTAGCCAGTAAAGTAGGAACTGTGCTACTTCCTCAGTAGACCAAAATAGTAGTCACTGCGCTAGTACCTCGGTAGTCTACTATAGAAGTTATTGTGCTAGCACCTCAAAAGTCGAGAATAATAGTCACTGTGCTAGTACCTCTTTAATCCAGTAAAATAGTCACTGTGCTAGTACATCAGTAGACCAGCATAGTAGTCACTGTGCTAGTTCCTCTCTACTCCAGAATTGTAGTCATTGTGCTAGTTCCTCAGTAGTCCAGTATAATAGTCACTGTGAAATCACCTTTGTAAACCAGTATAGTAGTATCTGTGCTTGTACTTAAGTAGTCCAAAATTTTAATCAATGTCCTAGTACCTCATTAGTCGATAATAGTAGTCACTGTGCTAATTCCTCACTAGTCAAGTGTAGTAATTACTGTGCTAGTACCTCGTTTGTCAGCTATAATAATCATTGTACAAGTTCCTAAGGAGTCCTGTATATTAGTCACTGTGCTACTACCTCAGTAGCCCAATAAAGCAGTTAATGTGCTGGAACCATAGTACTCCAGTATAGTAGTTACTGTGCTAGCACCTCAGAAGACCAGTGTAGTCGTTTCTATTCTTCTTTGTATGGACTGATGAAGCCACTGTGTGGCGAAACGTTTCCTCAATAAGGATATCCAAGAGTTACACATGTGTCTAATTTATCAACTACGGTAGTAACTAAGTAGGCCAGTGTAATAATTACTGTGGTAGTACCTCATTAGTCCAGTATAGTAGGCACTTTGCTAGTTCCTTAGTAGTCTGTTTCATTAGTCACTCTGCAAGTACCTCAGTAGTCTAGTTTAGTAATCACTGTGTTGGCACCTCAATAGTGTAGTATAGTAGTCACTGTGTTGGTACCTCAGTAGTGTAGTATAGTAGTCACTGCTACAACCAAAGTAGCCCAATATAGTAGTTGAGTACTAATGTAATAGTCAGTATAACAGTCAATGACCTACTGCTTCAATAGTCCAGTATAGTAGCCATTGTGCTGGTACGTCGTAAGTCCAGTGTATTTGTCACTGAGCTAGTACTTTAGTATTCAAGCATAGCAATCACAGAGCTAGCACCTCAGTAGTCTAGTATAGTAGTCACTGTGCTAGTACTTCAGTAATCCATTATAGTAGTTACTATGTTAGTGCCTCATTAGTTCATTATAGTAACCACTGTGCTAGTACCTCAGTTGTCCAGTATAGTAGCCACTGTGCTAGTACCTCAGTTGTCCAGTATAGTAGCCACTGTGCTAGTACCTCAGTTGTCCAGTATAGTAGCCACTGTGCTTCTACCTCAGGAGTCCAGTATAATAGTTACTGTGTTAGTGACTAATTCCTTAGTACTCCACTATAGTATTAGCTGTGCTAGTTCCTCATTTGTCCATTACTGTAGTCACTGTGTTAGTGCTTCATTAGTCCAGTATATTACTTACTGTGCTAGTACCTCAGTAGTCCAGAATAGCAGTTACTGTGCTAGTACCTCAATAGTTCATTCTTTTATTCACTGTGCTACCACCTCAGGAGTCCAGTAGTTAGTTAGTTTAGTTTAATATCTTTATTATGCACCCCATACAGTGCTAATACCTCAATAGTTCATTATGGTAGCTACTGTGCTAGTACCTCAGTAGTATAGTAGTTACTGTGCTAGTACCTTATAAGTCCAGTGAAGTAGTTACTGTGCTAGCACCTCAGTAGTAGCTTGATTATATCTGCTGTGAAGGTGATACCCATGTGTTGTTCATCATTATTTATACCCAGGAGTTGTAAATTAGTCTTGTTCATCAATAATTATACCCAGGTGTTGTACATTAGTCTTGTTCATCAATAATTATACACAGGTGTTGTACATTAGTCTTGTTAATCAATAATTATACACAGGTGTTGTACATTAGTCTTGTTAATCAATAATTATACACAGGTGTTGTACATTAGTCTTGTTCATCAATAATTATACACAGGTGTTGTACATTTGTCTTGTTCATCAATAATTATACACAGGTGTTGTACATTAGTCTTGTTCTTCAATAATTATACCCAGGTGTTGTACATTAGTCTTGTTCATCAATAATTATACACAGGTGTTGTACATTAGTCTTGTTCATCAATAATTATACACAGGTGTTGTACATTAGTCTTGTTCATCAATAATTATACACATGTGTTGTACATTTGTCTTGTTCATCAATAATTATACACAGGTGTTGTACATTTGTCTTGTTCATCAATAATTATACACAGGTGTTGTACATTAGTCTTGTTCATCAATAATTATACACAGGTGTTGTACATTAGTCTTGTTCATCAATAATTATACACAGGTGTTGTACATTAGTCTTGTTCATCAATAATTATACACAGGTGTTGTACATTTGTCTTGTTCATTAATAATTATACACAGGTGTTGTACATTTGTCTTGTTCATCAATAATTATACACAGGTGTTGTACATTAGTCTTGTTCATCAACAATTATACACAGGTGTTGTACATTAGTCTTGTTCATCAATAATTATACCCAGGTGTTGTACATTAGTCTTGTTCATCAATAATTATACCCAGGTGTTGTACATTAGTCTTGTTCATCAATAATTATACACAGGTGTTGTACATTTGTCTTGTTCATCAATAATTATACACAGGTGTTGTACATTAGTCTTGTTCATCAATAATTATACACAGGTGTTGTACATTAGTCTTGTTAATCAATAATTATACACAGGTGTTGTACATTAGTCTTGTTAATCAATAATTATACACAGGTGTTGTACATTAGTCTTGTTCATCAATAATTATACACAGGTGTTGTACATTAGTCTTGTTCATCAATAATTATACACAGGTGTTGTACATTTGTCTTGTTCATCAATAATTATAGACAGGTGTTGTACATTAGTCTTGTTCATCAATAATTATACACAGGTGTTGTACATTAGTCTTGTTCATCAATAATTATACACAGGTGTTGTACATTAGTCTTGTTAATCAATAATTATACACAGGTGTTGTACATTAGTCTTGTTCATCAATAATTATACACAGGTGTTGTATATTAGTCTTGTTCATCAATAATTATACACAGGTGTTGTATATTAGTCTTGTTCATGAGTTCATATAACTGTCAGAACATTTATACAGGCTGACTTTTCCCCCGGTTTTCACTGCGAGATAATTCAAGTTCACTTGTAATATTATATATGTTACAGTCTGACACTTGTAATATTATACATGTTACAGTCTGACACTTGTAATATTATACATGTTACAGTCTGACACTTGTAATATTATATATGTTACAGTCTGACACTTGTAATATTATACATGTTACAGTCTGACACTTGTAATATTATATGTATTACAGTCTGACACTTTTAATATTATACATGTTACAGTCTAACACTTGTAATATTATACATGTTACAGTCTGACACTTGTAATATTATACATATTACAGTCTGACACTTGTAATATTATACATGTTACAGTCTGACACTTGAAATATTATACATGTTACAGTCTGACACTTGTAATATTATACATGTTACAGTCTGACACTTGTAATATTATACATGTTACAGTCTAACACTTGTAATATTATACATGTTACAGTCTGACACTTGTAATATTATACATGTTACAGTCTGACACTTGTAATATTATACATGTTACAGTCTGACACTTGTAATATTATACATGTTACAGTCTGACACTTGTAATATTATACATGTTACAGTCTGACACTTGTAATATTATACATGTTACAGTCTGACACTTGTAATATTATACATGTTACAGTCTGACACTTGTAATATTATACATGTTACGGTCTAACACTTGTAATATTATACATGTTACAGTCTGACACTTGTAATATTATACATGTTACAGTCTGACACTTGTAATATTATACATGTTACAGTCTGGCACTTGTAATATTATACATGTTACAGTCTAACACTTGTAATATTATACATGTTACAGTCTGACACTTGTAATATTATACATGTTACAGTCTGACACTTGTAATATTATACATGTTACAGTCTGACACTTGTAATATTATACATGTTACAGTCTAACACTTGTAATATTATACATGTTACAGTCTAACACTTGTAATATTATACATGTTACAGTCTGACACTTGTAATATTATACATGTTACAGTCTAACACTTGTAATATTATACATGTTACAGTCTGACACTTGTAATATTATACATGTTACAGTCTGACTCTTGTAATATTATACATGTTACAGACTGACACTTGTAATATTATACATGTTACAGTCTGACACTTGTAATATTATACATGTTACAGTCTGACACTTGCAATATTATACATGTTACAGTCTGACACTTGTAATATTATACATGTTACAGTCTGACACTTGTAATATTATACATGTTACAGTCTGACACTTGTAATATTATACATGTTACAGTCTGACACTTGTAATATTATACATGTTACAGTCTGACACTTGTAATATTATACATGTTACAGTCTGACACTTGTAATATTATACATGTTACAGTCTAACACTTGTAATATTATACATGTTACAGTCTAACACTTGTAATATTATACATGTTACAGTCTGACACTTGTAATATTATACATGTTACAGTCTAACACTTGTAATATTATACATGTTACAGTCTGACACTTGTAATATTATACATGTTACAGTCTAACACTTGTAATATTATACATGTTACAGTCTGACACTTGTAATATTATACATGTTACAGTCTGACACTTGTAATATTATATGTATTACAGTCTGACACTTTTAATATTATACATGTTACAGTCTGACATTGTAATATTATACATGTTACAGTCTGACACTTGTGATATTATACATGTTACAGTCTGACACTTGTAATATTATACATGTTACAGTCTGACACTTGTAATATTATACATGTTACAGTCTGACACTTGTAATATTACACATGTTGCAATCTGACACTTGTAATATTACACATGTTACAGTCTGACACTTGTAATATTATACATGTTACAGTCTGACACTTGTAATATTATACATGTTACAGTCTGACACTTGTAATATTATACATGTTACAGTCTGACACTTGTAATATTATACATGTTACAGTCTGACACTTGTAATATTATACATGTTACAGTCTGACACTTGTAATATAATTCTTGTTACAGTCTGACACTTGTAATATTATACATGTTACAGTCTGACACTTGTAATATTATACATGTTACAGTCTGACACTTGTAATATTATACATGTTACAGATTGACACTTGTAATATTATGCATGTTACAGTCTAACACTTGTAATATTATACAAGTTACAGTCTGACACTTGTAATATTATACATGTTACAGTCTGACACTTGTAATATTATACATGTTACAGTCTGACACTTGTAATATTATACATGTTACAGTCTGACACTTGTAATATTATACATGATACAGTCTGACACTTGTAATATTATACATGTTACAGTCTGACACTTGTAATATTATACATGTTACAGTCTGACACTTGTAATATTATACATGTTACAGTCTGACACTTGTAATATTATACATGTTGCAGTCTGACACTTGTAATATTATACATGTTACAGTCTGACACTTGTAATATTATACATGTTACAGTCTGACACTTGTAATATTATACATGTTACAGTCTGACACTTGTAATATTATACATGTTACAGTCTGACACTTGTAATATTATACATGTTACAGTCTGACACTTGTAATATTATACATGTTACAGTCTAACACTTGTAATATTATACATGTTACAGTCCAACACTTGTAATATTATACATGTTACAGTCTGACACTTGTAATATTATACATGTTACAGTCTGACACTTGTAATATTATACATGTTACATTCTGACACTTGTAATAATATACATGTTACAGTCTGACACTTGTAATATTGTACATGTTTCAGTCTGACACTAGTAATATTATACATGTTACAGTCTGACACTTGTAATATTATACATGTTACAGTCTGACACTTGTAATATTATACATGTTAGTCTGACACTTGTAATATTATACATGTTACAGTCTGACACTTGTAATATTATACATGTTACAGTCTGACACTTGTAATATTATACATGTTACAGTCTGACACTTGTAATATTATACATGTTACAGTCTGACACTTGTAATATTATACATGTTACAGTCTGACACTTGTAATATTATACATGTTACAGTCTAACACTTGTAATATTATACATGTTACAGTCTGACACTTGTAATATTATACATGTTACAGTCTGACACTTGTAATATTATACATGTTACAGTCTGACACTTGTAATATTATACATGTTACAGTCTGACACTTGTAATATTATACATGTTACAGTCTGACACTTGTAATATTATACATGTTACAGTCTGACACTTGTAATATTATACATGTTACAGTCTGACACTTGTAATATTATACATGTTACAGTCTGACACTTGTAATATTATACATGTTACAGTCTGACACTTGTAATATTATACATGTTACAGTCTGACACTTGTAATATTATACATGTTACAGTCTGACATTTGTAATATTATACATGTTACAGTCTGACACTTGTAATATTATACATGTTACAGTCTAACACTTGTAATATTATACATGTTACAGTCTGACACTTGTAATATTATACATGTTACAGTCTGACACTTGTAATATTATACATGTTTCAAATCACGTCTTTTATTTTTCAGGATTCCTGGTCTTATGTTGAAGTATCAGGAGGTACGTCAGCAGCACTGTCAGCAACAATATCTGAGAAGCAACAGCAGCACTGTCAGCAACAATATCTGAGAAGCAACAGCAACACTGTCAGAACAATATCTGAGAAGCAACAGCAACACTGTCAGCAACAATATCTCAGAAGCAACAGCTACACTGTCAGCAACAATATCTGAGAAGCAACAGTAACACTGTCAGCAACAATATCTGAGAAGCAACAGCAACACTGTCAGCAACAATATCTGAGAAGCAACAGTAACACTGTCAGCAACAATATCTGAGAAGCAACAGTAACACTGTCAGCAACAATATCTGAGAAGCAACAGCAACACTGTCAGCAACAATATCTGAGAAGCAACAGCAACACTGTCAGCAACAATATCTGAGAAGCAACAGCAACACTGTCAGCAACAATATCTGAGAAGCAACAGCAACACTGTCAGCAACAATATCTGAGAAGCAACAGTAACACTGTCAGCAACAATATCTGAGAAGCAACAGCAACACTGTCAGCAACAATATCTGAGAAGCAACAGCAACACTGTCAGCAACAATATTTGAGAAGCAACAGCAACACTGTCAGCAACAATATCTGAGAAGCAACAGCAACACTGTCAGCAACAATATCTGAGAAGCAACAGTAACACTGTCAGCAACAATATCTGATAAGCAACAGCAACACTGTCAGCAACAATATCTGAGAAGCAACAGTAACACTGTCAGCAACAATATCTGAGAAGCAACTGTAACACTGTCAGCAACAATATCTGAGAAGCAACAGCAACACTGTCAGCAACAATATCTGAGAAGCAACAGCAACACTGTCAGCAACAATATCTGAGAAGCAACAGCAACACTGTCAGCAACAATATCTGAGAAGCAACAGCAACACTGTCAGCAACAATATCTGAGAAGCAACAGTAACACTGTCAGCAACAATATCTGAGAAGCAACAGCAACACTGTCAGCAATAATATCTGAGAAGCAACAGCAACACTGTCAGCAACAATATGTGAGAAGCAACAGCAACACTGTCAGCAACAATATCTGAGAAGCAACAGCAATACTGTCAGCAACAATATGTGAGAAGCAACAGCAACACTGTCAGCAACAATATCTGAGAAGCAACAGCAATACTGTCAGCAACAATATCTGAGAAGCAACAGCAATACTGTCAGCAACAATATCTGAGAAGCAACAGCAACACTGTCAGCAACAATATCTGAGAAGCAACAGCAACACTGTCAGCAACAATATCTGAGAAGCAACAGCAATACTGTCAGCAACAATATCTGAGAAGCAACAGCAACACTGTCAGCAACAATATCTGAGAAGCAACAGCAATACTGTCAGCAACAATATCTGAGAAGCAACAGCAACACTGTCAGCAACAATATCTGAGAAGCAACAGCAACACTGTCAGCAACAATATCTGAGAAGCAACAGCAATACTGTCAGCAACAATATCTGAGAAGCAACAGCAACACTGTCAGCACCAATATCTGAGAAGGAACAGCAGCACTGTTAGCAACAATATGTGAGAAGCAACAGCAGCACTGTCAGCAACAATATCCGAGAAGAAACAGCAGCATTGTAGCAACAATATCTGAGAAGCAACAGCAACACTGTCAGCATTAATATCTGAGAAGCAACAGCAGTACTGTCAGCACCAATATCTGAGAAGGAACAGCAGCACTGTCAGCAACAATATCTGAGAAGCAACAGTAACACTGTCAGCAACAATATCTGAGAAGCAACAGTAACACTGTCAGCAACAATATCTGAGAAGCAACAGCAATACTGTCAGCAACAATATCTGAGAAGGAACAGCAGCACAGTCAGCAACAATATCTGAGAAGGAACAGCAGCACAGTCAGCAACAATATCTGAGAAGCAACAGCAACACTGTCAGCAACAATATCTGAGAAGCAACAGTAACACTGTCAGCACCAATATCTGAGAAGGAACAGCAGCACTGTTAGCAACAATATGTGAGAAGCAACAGCAGCACTGTCAGCAACAATATCCTAGAAGAAACAGCAGCATTGTAGCAACAATATCTGAGAAGCAACAGCAACACTGTCAGCAACAATATCTGAGAAGCAACAGCAATACTGTCAGCAACAATATCTGAGAAGGAACAGCAGCACAGTCAGCAACAATATCTGAGAAGCAACAGCAACACTGTCAGCAACAATATCCGAGAAGAAACAGCAGCACTGTCAGCAACAACATCTGAGAAGCAACAGCAGCACTGTCAGCAACAATATCTGAGAAGCAACAGCAGCACTGTCAGCAACAATATCTGAGAAGCAACAGCAGCATTGTCAGCAACAATATCTGAGAAGCAACAGCAGCACTGTCAGCAACAATATCTGAGAAGCAACAGCAGCACTGTCAGCAACAATATCTGAGAAGCAACAGCAATACTGTCAGCAACAATATCTGAGAAGCAACAGCAGCACTGTCAGCAACAATATCTGAGAAGCAACAGCAGCACTGTCAGCAACAATATCTGAGAAGCAACAGCAGCATTGTCAGCAACAATATCTGAGAAGCAACAGCAGCACTGTCAGCAACAATATCTGAGAAGCAACAGCAGCACTGTCAGCAACAATATCTGAGAAGCAACAGCAATACTGTCAGCAACAATATCTGAGAAGCAACAGCAGCACTGTCAGCAACAATATCTGAGAAGCAACAGCAGCACTGTCAGCAACAATATCTGAGAAGCAACAGCAGCATTGTCAGCAACAATATCTGAGAAGCAACAGCAGCACTGTCAGCAACAATATCTGAGAAGCAACAGCAGCACTGTCAGCAACAATATCTGAGAAGCAACAGCAATACTGTCAGCAACAATATCTGAGAAGCAACAGCAGCACTGTCAGCAACAATATCTGAGAAGCAACAGCAGCACTGTCAGCAACAATATCTGAGAAGCAACAGCAGCACTGTCAGCAACAATATCTGAGAAGCAACAGCAATACTGTCAGCAACAATATCTGAGAAGCAACAGCAGCACTGTCAGCAACAATATCTGAGAAGCAACAGCAGCACTGTCAGCAACAATATCTGAGAAGCAACAGCAGCATTGTCAGCAACAATATCTGAGAAGCAACAGCAGCACTGTCAGCAACAATATCTGAGAAGCAACAGCAGCACTGTCAGCAACAATATCTGAGAAGCAACAGCAATACTGTCAGCAACAATATCTGAGAAGCAACAGCAGCACTGTCAGCAACAATATCTGAGAAGCAACAGCAGCACTGTCAGCAACAATATCTGAGAAGCAACAGCAGCATTGTCAGCAACAATATCTGAGAAGCAACAGCAGCACTGTCAGCAACAATATCTGAGAAGCAACAGCAGCACTGTCAGCAACAATATCTGAGAAGCAACAGCAATACTGTCAGCAACAATATCTGAGAAGCAACAGCAGCACTGTCAGCAACAATATCTGAGAAGCAACAGCAGCACTGTCAGCAACAACATCTGAGAAGCAACAGCAACACTGTCAGCAACAATATCTGAGAAGCAACAACAATACTATCAGTAACGTTATTAACATCATCTTGCTTCTACTGTGTCATGGCTGTAATTACTAAGGAGGAAAATAATGGCTTCAGAATCATGAGAGCTTTGAGTAAGTGTGGTAGACGAGTGTTGCATCACACATTCTGCTGGGGAACACCAGATAAATCTGCTACTACAACACTTGATCATTACTTAAACAACTTAAAACCGACATCATCTGCGAACTACTTAAAACTCACAAGTAAATATCGAAAGTTTAACAAAACACAAAAGAAACTGATAAATAGAAGTGCAAATGGAAGAGAGTTTGACGTTCCACTACTGTGTAGGAGCATCCATCTTGCTTGTGAGAATGTTGCTCCTCTCAGTGATCCAATATGGATCACTGCCAGTACACAACTGGTGTACTACATAAGAACATAAGAACGAAGGAACACTGCAGAAGGCCTACTGGCCCATGCGAGGCAGGTCCAAGTCCCTACCGGCTTAAGCCAATGCACCCAACCTAGTCAGGTCAGGTCACATTGACTTAAGGGAGGAACACGGCAACCGACCTGTTAGCACAAGCTATCAGGTCCAACTCACACCCACCCACATCTACTCATGTATTTATCCAACCTATTTTTAAAGCTACACAACGTTCTGGCCTCTATAACGGTACTTGGGAGTTTGTTCCACTCATCCACAACTCTATTACCAAACCAGTACTTTCCTATATCCCTCCTGAATCTGAATTTTTCCAACTTAAAACCATTGCTGCGAGTCCTGTCTAGGCTAGACATTTTCAGCACACTATTTACATCCCCTTTATTTATTCCTGTCTTCCACTTATAAACCTCAATCATATCCCCCCTAATTCTACGTCTTTCTAGAGAGTGCAGTTTCAGGGCCCTTAGTCTATCCTCATAGGGAAGGTTTCTGATACATGGGATCATCTTTGTCATCCTCCTTTGTACATTTTCCAGAGAATTTATATCCATTCTGTAATACGGTGACCAAAACTGTGCAGCATAATCTAAATGAGGCCTAACCAAGGATGTATAGAGTTGAAGAACAACCTGAGGACTCCTATTATTTATGCTTCTTGATATGAAGCCAAGGATTCTATTAGCTTTATTGCGAACACTTATGCACTGTTGTCTTGGTTTCAGATTACTGCTAACCAGAACTCCTAAATCTTTTTCGCAATCCGTAATATTAAGATCTACATTATTTAGTTTATATGTGGCATGGTTATTGTCCTGTCCAACATTTAGAACTTTGCATTTGTCTATATTAAACTGCATCTGCCACTTCTCCGACCACTGCATCAGTCTATTCAAATCCTCCTGGAGTGCTCGAATGTCCTCGTCAGAATGAATTCGACGGCCTATTTTGGTGTCATCGGCAAACTTGCCGATGTCGCTCTTTATGCCCTCATCTATGTCGTTTATGTAGATTGTGAACAGCAGGGGGCCCAACACTGACCCCTGTGGAACACCGCTCGTGACGCTTCCCCACTCTGATTTCTCCCCATTTATGCAAACTCTCTGCTGCCTATTTGTCAACCATGCCTCTATCCAGGAAAAAATTTCTCCTCCTATTCCATGTGCTTTAATTTTCCTCAATAGTCTCTGATGTGGGACCCTGTCAAAAGCCTTACTGAAGTCCATATACACAATATCATATTCATTACCATGATCTACCTCCTCAAATACCTTAGTGAAAAAAGTTAATAAATTCGTAAGGCAGGAACGCCCCTTTGTAAAACCATGCTGAGATTCGTTGATTAATTTATGCTTTTCAAGGTGGCTACGAACTGCCTCGGCAATTATTGATTCCATAAATTTTCCCACTATGGAGGTTAGGCTTATTGGTCTATAGTTCGAAGCTAAGGACCTGTCACCTGTTTTGAAAATAGGTATCACATTTGCCATTTTCCACTTATCTGGCACCATGCCAGTTTGTAGTGATATGTTGAAAAGATTAGCCAAAGGTGTGCTAAGCTCCTCTTTACATTCCTTTAGAACCCTTGCATACAGTTCATCAGGGCCTGGGGATTTGTTAGGTTTTAATTTATCTATTTGCCTAAGGACCATGTCACTTGTGACCCTAATAGTGCACAGTTTATTATCGTCCTGTTCTACATAATTTATCATTACTGGAATATCGCTGGTATCCTCCTGTGTAAAAACTGAGAGGAAGTATGTGTTAAAAATTCTACACATTTCCTTATCACTGTCAGTGAGCTGACCCGAGGAACTTTTGAGTGGGCCTATCTTGTCCCTGATCTTACTTCTGTATACCTGAAAGAATCCTTTTGGGTTAGTCTTCGATTCTCTTGCAACTTTAACCTCATAATCTCTATTTGCTTTTCTAATTCCCTTTTTTATTTCTCTCTTTAACTGAATATATCGATTTCTTAATTGCCCCTCTCCTCTTTTGATTTGCCTATATATGCCTCTCTTTTGACCAATCAGATATTTTAATCTATTGTTCATCCATTTAGGATCATTTTTGTTTGATCTGATTTCCCTATTTGGAACATAATTTGACTGAGCAGCTAGAACTATGCCCTGGAAAGCATCATATCGGCAACCATCACCACCTACCTGACCCCTAGTCAGGTCATTCCAGTTCAGCCCCCCTAAGTAATTTTTCAGTCCTATGAAATCAGCCAAGCGAAAGTCAGGGACGGAGACTTGATTGCCATTATTAGGGGAATTCCATGCTATGTTAAAACTGAGTGATTTGTGATCACTCTCCCCAAGCTCATCATTAACCTCAAGATTATTAATTAGTGTTTCCCTACTGGCAAGAACCAAGTCAAGGAGGTTATTTCCCCTAGTTGGCTCTGTCACAAACTGTTTTAAAAAACAATCCTGGATCGTATCAAGAAAGTCACCCGACTCTAAATTTCCTGTCAAATTGCTCCAGTCAATCTGTCTATAGTTGAAATCTCCCATTAGCACAACATTTTCGTATGTAGATGCCTTACGAATTTCGTCCCATAGAAGTTTACTGCACTCCCTATCAAGATTTGGGGCCCTGTAAATCACACCCAAAATTAGTTTTTCTCGGCCCTCGAGAAGCTGTAACCAAACAGATTCAGTGGCTGACGCTTCTAATTTAATATCTTGTCTAACACAACAATTTAAATTGTCTCTGACATACATCGCTACTCCACCACCTTTCCTGTTGACCCTGTCAGTGTGGAATAATTTATAGCCTTGTATGTGACATTCAGAGGGCATCTCTCTATCTTTCAGATTGAGCCAGGTCTCTGTTATAGCAATAATATCTATGTTTCCTGCACTTGCAATTAATCTTAGCTCATCTATCTTATTTCTAACACTCCTGCTATTAGTATAGTAAACCTTAAGGGAGCTAGTCCCTTGCTGCCCTCTGCTGTCCCCCTTTGTTTGCTGACCTGTTCTATTGTCTTTATTTATAACTTCATGCTGAATGCCTTTTATACATTTACTGTTTCCAACCCTAGTGTTGCAACCTGCTTGTTTCCCACACACACCCATACCTCTATCTTCCATCAGTTTAAAATCATAGGCATTTCACCAATGGCCTTCTCAATCGAGTCTGCAAGTGCTACCACCCCTGCCCCAGAGAGATGAACCCCATCCCTTGCATACATATCATGTTTGCCATAAAAGTTGTTCCAGTTGTCAATGAATGGGATTGCAAGTTCCTTGCAGTATCTGTCTAGCCAGCAATTTACACCAATTGCCCTAGACAACCATTCATTTCCTACTCCCCTTCTAGGCAAGATGCTACATATGATTGGGATCCCTCCCTTAGACTTAATGAAATCTATAGCTGACCTGTACTTATCTAGCAGCTCTTCTCTCCTACCCTTCCCAATATCATTTCCACCAGCACTGAGACAGATAATGGGCTTGTTCCCATTACCTGACATGATATTATCCAGTCTGTTGACAATGTCCCCAACACCAGCTCCAGGGAAGCACACTCTATCTCTCATCTTCTTATTCCTATTACAAAAAGCACGATCAACATATCTTACCTGAGAGTCACCAACCACAAGAATGCGCTTACCTTCATTAGCAGGGGCAGTAGTACCCTTACCTTCACTGGCCACTGAAGTACATTCATCCTGGAGAACAGAGAAGCGATTTCCTACCTTCAGATCTGCACTCTTAACTTTCCTTACTCTGATGCGCCTCCCATTACTGTGAACAACTCGCCACTTGTAGCAGGTGCTGGCCTTCACCTCACTGCTGGTAGCCGTTGCTACCACCCCACCTACAGCCTCCTCACAGTGAGAGACAGACTGCACCTCACTGCTAGAAGCCTCATTCCCCACATCTCCAACCACCTCACACTCTCTCCCAGGCCCATTGAGGTGGACCTTCAGCCTCCTAATCTCCTCCTGGAGAAGCAAGACCTCCTCCTTCAACTCTCCAACCTCAGCTTTTAAAACACTGTAGAAGCAAGCCATGCTTTGTAACCGTCCACGCTAATCCCCAAGCAGCTCAGGGTCTGTGACCTCACGTGACGACTGACCACTGAACACTGTCGACTGACCACTGAACACTGACGACTGACCACTGAACACTGACGACTGACCACTGAACACTACATCACTGCCATAAACAACATGAGGAACGATGCTGTTCACGGTCCACTGGCAGTTACTGATGAAGATTATTATGAAAATATGAGAAAGCTTCGTGAGTTGTTAGCTGGTTGTCTTAAGACATCTGGAGAGGTATGGGAGAGACCAGGATGATGTCAACAAGGAGATCCAGCAGATGAATGATGACCTAGACTATATCACGGATGAGATTCTTGGAGAGGAAGATATAATGAAGTATTGTAGTGATGATATAAAACAGATTATCATTAAAGATAGTTGTGATAAACTGAAGAAGATCTTACAACAAATAACTAATATTAACCCAGTATCTTTTATTACCGATAATTTTCAACTTAAAGTAGACAAGTTTTTTGTTGATATTGAAGTTAAACAAGGAAGACGTAGAGGTAATAATGAACATATAGATTATGGAGACCTCTCACTTGTGCAGACAACATGTGTGGCATCATGTGTGAACTCTGGCACACAACAACAAGGTTCCTCCTCACGACCACAAATACTGCTGCTTGAAGGTGTGGCAGGCAGTGGCAAGACCACACTAGTGAAGCTAGTAACTGAGTCAAGGTAACGTGAAATACTTAGATAATTATGATCTTTTACTGTGGGTACAGTGTAGGGACTCGACCATCAACTCCTACCACCATCTTCAACATCGACTAATACCAGATGGCTCAGCAAAATTCAGAAACATTCTGCCTAAAATACTCAAGCTTTGTAAGGTAATAATAATAGTTGACGGTCTGGATGAGCTCAATAACAACTCCAGAACGCTAGTCAGAAGTCTTTTACTGGAATTCCAAAACTTTATTAACACAACTTTTATCTGCACCTCAAGACCTGAAGCAGTTGAAATGTTCAGCTTGACGATCCCTGAAGCTTATGGTGTGACTAATGCTGAACTACGAGGCATAAATAAAGAACATACGATAAAATTTGTGCGTCGGATTCACCAGGAGATAACTAAGCTGACCAACAGTAACAGAAACACTGTTAAACTAATGTATAAGGTGAAGAAGCTTACAGACTTCCACGAACACTTACATCTGCCAATGAATTTAATATTTCTTGTTTATATTTTGGACCAGGAACCTGATGAGTTAAACATAACAACCATAACACCAACAAACCTCTACCATAAAATACATCATATGTGTCAAAGTAAGTTATTAGAGAGATTAATGAACTGTTCAAAGACCAAAATGATGAATGAAAGTACTGTACAGAAGAATGTTCAAGTGAACAAGGTGATGAACGAAAGTACCGTACAGAAGAATGTTCAAGTGAACAAGGTGATGAACGAAAGTACCGTACAGAAGAGTGTTGAAGAAATATTGAAGATAATATACGCAACATCACTAGAGAGTCTGTCACGTGACCAGTTGAGTCTTGAAGAGGAGACTGTAGAAGAACTAATATCTGCTTGTAACAAACATGATGTACCTTACCATGAGATGGTGTCTGCTTTCTTCAGTTTGAAGCCAATATGGACTTGGCAAGGCATCGAGGAGCACTTCTCTGCACCACACAAGGGAATCCAAGACTACTTCAGTGCTCTGCATATTGTGATGACACTCAAGCACCAGCTGCAGTCTTCACCACTCCCAGTCTTGTACACCCAACACCCAGCACCACCTGTGTCTTCCCAACCATCTGTGATAACTGTATCACCATCACCTGTGACAACTGTGTCACCATCATCAACACCACCTGAACCTTCTCCACCACCTCTGACAACTATGTCACCATCACATACTCAACCATCACCTTCATTTGTCACACCTTTACCAACCTCGCCAATATCAACCTCACCTACACCAGCACCACCTACACCAGCACCACCTTCGCCACCACCACTTACAACCACCTTACTTACACATATACCACCTACACCAGCACCACCTTCACCACCACCACTTACAACCACCTTACTTACACCTACACCAGCACCACCTACACCAGTACCACCTTCACCACCACCACTTACAACCCCCATATTTACACCTACTCCAGCACCACCTACACCAACACCCACATTACTTACACCAGCACCACTTATACCAGTACCAATTACACCCACCATACTTGCACGAGAACCACCTACACCCACCTTACTTACACCAGGACTATCTACGCCCACCTTAATTACACCAGCACCACCTACACTCAACTTATTTACACCAGTACCATCTACACCCACCGTACTTACACCAGTATCATCTACACCTTACACACCTGTCAGTATCAGGGGAGTGTTAGAAGAGAGAATCAGGTCAGCTACACCTGCCTCAGCCACACCTGTCAGTATCAGGGGAGTGTTAGAAGAGAGCATCAGGCCAGGTGTGGAAGACATGAACAAGTACCAGAATGTTCTGATACATGTGGCTGGGCTGCTGCACCTGGTAATAGACCAGGTACTTGAGGCACCTGCTCGGGAAGTAGTTCATCTCCTAAAAGAGTCTGGTATGAGAGACAACAACCAGTGGCTCGACCTCCTTGACAACGCTAAGATGTCTCCAGTAATTGCCAAAGAAATATCTCAGTTCTTCAATACTGAAGAAACAATTGACGTTCGTGATAGACATGTGAGAAGCTACGTGAGAAGCTACGTGAGAAGCTACGTGAGAAGCTACGTGAGAAGCTACGTGAGAAGCTACGTGAGAAGCTACGTTGCTCTCCTGCCACACCTCAGCTCCTGCAAGGTGAAGATTACTATCTAGGGTGACCCTAGTGACCTGTCCGACTTGCCTGACCTGCTGGCTGCCCTCACTCACCACCACTGCACACACCTGCAACTGTACCGCCACTACCATCATGGTGCTATCACCACTGCACACACCTGCAACTGTACCGCCACTACCATCATGGTGCTACCACAACTGCACACACTTGCAACTGTACCGCCACTACCATCATGCTGCCACCACCACTGCACACACCTGCAACTGTACCGCCATTACCATCATGGTGCCACAATCACCACCACTTCTGACAACCTTCTACTGTACCGCCACTACCATCATGGTGACACAACCACCACTTCTGACAACCTTCTACTGCACCGCCACTACCATCATGGTGCCACAACCACCACTTCTGACAACCTTCCACTGTATCGCCACTACCATCATGGTGCCACAACCACCACTTCTGACAACCTTTTACTGTACCGCCACTACCATCATGGTGCCACAACCACCACTTCTGACAACCTGCTACTGTACCGCCACTACCATCATGGTGCCACAACCACCACTTCTGACAACCTTCTACTGTACCGCCACTACCATCATGGTGCCACAACCACCACATCTGACAACCTGCAACTGTACCGCCACTACCATCATGGTGCCACAACCACCACTTCTGACAACCATCTACTGTACCGCCACTACCATCATGGTGCCACAACCACCACTTCTGACAACCTGCTACTGTACCGCCACTACAATCATGGGGCCACAACCACCACTTCTGACAACCTGCTACTGTACCGCCACTACCATCATGGTGCCACAACCACCACTTCTGACAACCTGCTACTGTACCGCCACTACCATCATGGTGCCACAACCACCACTTCTGACAACCTGCAACTGTACCGCCACTACCATCATGGTGCCACAACCACCACTTCTGACAACCTTCTACTGTACCACCACTACCATCATGGTGCCACAACCACCACTTCTGACAACCTGCTGCTGTACCGCCACTACCATCATGGTGCCACAACCACCACTTCTGACAACCTTCTACTGTACCACCACTACCATCATGGTGCCACAACCACCACTTCTGACAACCTGCTGCTGTACCGCCACTACCATCATGGTGACACAACCACCACTTCTGACAACCTTCTACTGCACCGCCACTACCATCATGGTGCCACAACCACCACTTCTGACAACCTTCTACTGTATCGCCACTACCATCATGGTGCCACAACCACCACTTCTGACAACCTTTTACTGTACCGCCACTACCATCATGGTGCCACAACCACCACTTCTGACAACCTGCTACTGTACCGCCACTACCATCATGGTGCCACAACCACCACTTCTGACAACCTTCTACTGCACCGCCACTACCATCATGGTGCCACAACCACCACTTCTGACAACCTTCTACTGTATCGCCACTACCATCATGGTGCCACAACCACCACTTCTGACAACCTGCTACTGTACCGCCACTACCATCATGGTGCCACAACCACCACTTCTGACAACCTGCTACTGTACCGCCACTACCATCATGGTGCCACAACCACCACTTCTGACAACCATCTACTGTACCGCCACTACCATCATGGTGCCACAACCACCACTTCTGACAACCTTCTACTGTACCGCCACTACCATCATGGTGCCACAACCACCACTTCTGACAACCTGCTACTGTACCGCCACTACCATCATGGTGCCACAACCACCACTTCTGACAACCTTCTACTGTACCGCCACTACCATCATGGTGCCACAACCACCACATCTGACAACCTGCAACTGTACCGCCACTACCATCATGGTGCCACAACCACCACTTCTGACAACCTGCTACTGTACCGCCACTACCATCATGGTGCCACAACCACCACTTCTGACAACCTGCAACTGTACCGCCACTACCATCATGGTGCCACAACCACCACTTCTGACAACCTGCTACTGTACCGCCACTACCATCATGGTGCCACAACCACCACTTCTGACAACCTTCTACTGTACCGCCACTACCATCATGGTGCCACAACCACCACTTCTGACAACCTGCTACTGTACCGCCACTACCATCATGGTGCCACAACCACCACTTCTGACAACCTGCTACTGTACCGCCACTACCATCATGGTGCCACAACCACCACTTCTGACAACCTGCAACTGTACCGCCACTACCATCATGGTGCCACAACCACCACTTCTGACAACCTTCTACTGTACCGCCACTACCATCATGGTGCCACAACCACCACTTCTGACAACCTGCAACTGTACCGCCACTACCATCATGGTGCCACAACCACCACTTCTGACAACCTTCTACTGTACCACCAGTACCATCATGGTGCCACAACCACCACTTCTGACAACCTGCTGCTGTACCGCCACTACCATCATGGTGCCACAACCACCACTTCTGACAACCTGCAACTGTACCGCCACTACCATCATGGTGCAACAACCACCACTTCTGACAACCATCTACTGTACCGCCACTACCATCATGGTGCCACAACCACCACTTCTGACAACCTTCTACTGTACCGCCACTACCATCATGGTGCCACAACCACCACTTCTGACAACCTGCTACTGTACCGCCACTACCATCATGGTGCCACAACCACCACTGCACACACCTGCAACTGCACCGCCACTACCATCATGGTGCCACAATCACCACCACTTCTGACAACCTTCTACTGTACCGCCACTACCATCATGGTGCCACAACCACCACTTCTGACAACCTTCTACTGTACCGCCACTACCATCATGGTGCCACAACCACCACTTCTGACAACCTGCTACTGTACCGCCACTACCATCATGGTGCCACAACCACCACTGCACACACCTGCAACTGCACCGCCACTACCATCATGGTGCCACAATCACCACCACTTCTGACAACCTTCTACTGTACCGCCACTACCATCATGGTGACACAACCACCACTTCTGACAACCTTCTACTGCACCGCCACTACCATCATGGTGACACAACCACCACTTCTGACAACCTTCTACTGCACCGCCACTACCATCATGGTGCCACAACCACCACTTCTGACAACCTTTTACTGTACCGCCACTACCATCATGGTGCCACAACCACCACTTCTGACAACCTGCTACTGTACCGCCACTACCATCATGGTGCCACAACCACCACTTCTGACAACCTTCTACTGTATCGCCACTACCATCATGGTGCCACAACCACCACTTCTGACAACCTTTTACTGTACCGCCACTACCATCATGGTGCCACAACCACCACTTCTGACAACCTGCTACTGTACCGCCACTACCATCATGGTGCCACAACCACCACTTCTGACAACCTTCTACTGTACCGCCACTACCATCATGGTGCCACAACCACCACTTCTGACAACCTGCTACTGTACCACCACTACCATCATGGTGCCACAACCACCACTTCTGACAACCTGCTACTGTACCGCCACTACAATCATGGTGCCACAACCACCACTTCTGACAACCTTCTACTGTACCGCCACTACCATCATGGTGCCACAACCACCACTTCTGACAACCTTCTACTGTACCGCCACTACCATCATGGTGCCACAACCACCACTTCTGACAACCTTCTACTGTACCGCCACTACCATCATGGTGCCACAACCACCACTTCTGACAACCTGCTACTGTACCGCCACTACCATCATGGTGCCACAACCACCACTTCTGACAACCTGCTACTGTACCGCCACTACCATCATGGTGCCACAACCACCACTTCTAACAACCTTCTACTGTACCGCCACTACCATCATGGTGCCACAACCACCACTTCTGACAACCTTCTACTGTACCGCCACTACCATCATGGTGCCACAACCACCACTTCTGACAACCTTCTACTGTACCGCCACTACCATCATGGTGCCACAACCACCACTTCTGACAAACTGCAACTGTACCGCCACTACCATCATGGTGCCACAACCACCACTTCTAACAACCTTCTACTGTACCGCCACTACCATCATGGTGCCACAACCACCACTTCTGACAACCTTCTACTGTACCGCCACTACCATCATGGTGCCACAACCACCACTTCTGACAACCTGCAACTGTACCGCCACTACCATCATGGTGCCACAACCACCACTTCTGACAACCTTCTACTGTACCACCAGTACCATCATGGTGCCACAACCACCACTTCTGACAACCTGCTGCTGTACCGCCACTACCATCATGGTGCCACAACCACCACTTCTGACAACCTGCAACTGTACCGCCACTACCATCATGGTGCCACAACCACCACTTCTGACAACCATCTACTGTACCGCCACTACCATCATGGTGCCACAACCACCACTTCTGACAACCTTCTACTGTACCGCCACTACCATCATGGTGCCACAACCACCACTTCTGACAACCTTCTACTGTACCGCCACTACCATCATGGTGCCACAACCACCACTTCTGACAACCTGCTACTGTACCGCCACTACCATCATGGTGCCACAACCACCACTTCTGACAACCTGCTACTGTACCGCCACTACCATCATGGTGCCACAACCACCACTTCTGACAACCTTCTACTGTACCGCCACTACCATCATGGTGCCACAACCACCACTTCTGACAACCTGCAACTGTACTGCCACTACCATCATGGTGCCACAACCACCACTTCTGACAACCTGCAACTGTACCGCCACTACCATCATGGTGGCACAACCACCACTTCTGACAACCTTCTACTGTACCGCCACTACCATCATGGTGCCACAACCACCACTTCTGACAACCTGCTACTGTACCGCCACTACCATCATGGTGCCACAACCACCACTTCTGACAACCTGCTTCTGTACGGCCACTACCATCATGGTGCCACAACCACCACTTCTGACAACCTTCTACTGTACCGCCACTACCATCATGGTGCCACAACCACCACTTCTGACAACCTTCTACTGTACCGCCACTACCATCACGGTGCCACAACCACCACTTCTGACAACCTTCTACTGTACCGCCACTACCATCATGGTGCCACAACCACCTCTTCTGACAACCTGCTACTGTACCGCCACTACCATCATGGTGCCACAACCACCACTTCTGACAACCTTCTACTGTACCGCCACTACCATCATGGTGCCACAACCACCACTTCTGACAACCTGCAACTGTACTGCCACTACCATCATGGTGCCACAACCACCACTTCTGACAACCTGCAACCGTACTGCCACTACCATCATGGTGCCACAACCACCACTTCTGACAACCTTCTACTGTACCGCCACTACCATCATGGTGCCACAACCACCACTTCTGACAACCTTCTACTGCACCGCCACTACCATCATGGTGCCACAACCACCACTTCTGACAACCTTCTACTGTATCGCCACTACCATCATGGTGCCACAACCACCACTTCTGACAACCTTTTACTGTACCGCCACTACCATCATGGTGCCACAACCACCACTTCTGACAACCTGCTACTGTACCGCCACTACCATCATGGTGCCACAACCACCACTTCTGACAACCTTCTACTGTACCGCCACTACCATCATGGTGCCACAACCACCACATCTGACAACCTGCAACTGTACCGCCACTACCATCATGGTGCCACAACCACCACTTCTGACAACCTTCTACTGTACCGCCACTACCATCATGGTGCCACAACCACCACTTCTGACAACCTGCTACTGTACCGCCACTACCATCATGGTGCCACAACCACCACTTCTGACAACCTTCTACTGTACCGCCATTACCATCATGGTGCCACAACCACCACTTCTGACAACCTGCTACTGTACCGCCACTACTATCATGGTGCCACAACCACCACTTCTGACAACCTTCTAATGTACCGCCACTACCATCATGGTGCCACAACCACCACTTCTGACAACCTGCTACTGTACCACCACTACCATCATGGTGCCACAACCACCACTTCTGACAACCTGCTACTGTACCGCCACTACCATCATGGTGCCACAACCACCACTTCTGACAACCTGCAACTGTACCGCCACTACCATCATGGTGCCACAACCACCACTTCTAACAACCTTCTACTGTACCGCCACTACCATCATGATGCCACAACCACCACTTCTAACAACCTTCTACTGTACCGCCACTACCATCATGGTGCCACAACCACCACTTCTAACAACCTTCTACTGTACCACCACTACCATCATGGTGCCACAACCACCACTTCTAACAACCTTCTACTGTACCGCCACTACCATCATGGTGCCACAACCACCACTTCTGACAACCTGCAACTGTACCGCCACTACCATCATGGTGCCACAACCACCACTTCTGACAACCTTCTAATGTACCGCCACTACCATCATGGTGCCACAACCACCACTTCTGACAACCTGCAACTGTACCGCCACTACCATCATGGTGCCAAAACCACCACTTCTGACAACCTGCAACTGTACCGCCACTACCATCATGGTGCCACAACCACCACTGCACACACCTGCAACTGCACCGCCACTACCATCATGGTGCCACAATCACCACCACTTCTGACAACCTTCTACTGTATCGCCACTACCATCATGGTGCCACAACCACCACTTCTGACAACCTTTTACTGTACCGCCACTACCATCATGGTGCCACAACCACCACTTCTGACAACCTGCTACTGTACCGCCACTACCATCATGGTGCCACAACCACCACTTCTGACAACCTTCTACTGCACCGCCACTACCATCATGGTGCCACAACCACCACTTCTGACAACCTTCTACTGTATCGCCACTACCATCATGGTGCCACAACCACCACTTCTGACAACCTTTTACTGTATCGCCACTACCATCATGGTGCCACAACCACCACTTCTGACAACCTTCTACTGTACCGCCACTACCATCATGGTGCCACAACCACCACTTCTGACAACCTTTTACTGTACCGCCACTACCATCATGGTGCCACAACCACCACTTCTGACAACCTTCTACTGTACCGCCACTACCATCATGGTGCCACAACCACCACTTCTGACAACCTGCTACTGTACCGCCACTACCATCATGGTGCCACAACCACCACTTCTGACAACCTTCTACTGTACCGCCACTATCATCATGGTGCCACAACCACCACTTCTGACAACCTGCTACTGTACCGCCACTACAATCATGGTGCCACAACCACCACTTCTGACAACCTTCTACTGTACCGCCACTACCATCATGGTGCCACAACCACCACTTCTGACAACCTGCTACTGTACCACCACTACCATCATGGTGCCACAACCACCACTTCTGACAACCTGCTACTGTACCGCCACTACCATCATGGTGCCACAACCACCACTTCTGACAACCTTCTACTGTACTGCCACTACCATCATGGTGCCACAACCACCACATCTGACAACCTGCAACTGTACCGCCACTACCATCATGGTGCCACAACCACCACTTCTGACAACCATCTACTGTACCGCCACTACCATCATGGTGCCACAACCACCACTTCTGACAACCTGCTACTGTACCGCCACTACCATCATGGTGCCACAACCACCACTTCTGACAACCTTCTACTGTACCGCCATTACCATCATGGTGCCACAACCACCACTTCTGACAACCTGCTACTGTACCGCCACTACTATCATGGTGCCACAACCACCACTTCTGACAACCTTCTAATGTACCGCCACTACCATCATGGTGCCACAACCACCACTTCTGACAACCTGCTACTGTACCACCACTACCATCATGGTGCCACAACCACCACTTCTGACAACCTGCTACTGTACCACCACTACCATCATGGTGCCACAACCACCACTTCTAACAACCTTCTACTGTACCGCCACTACCATCATGGTGCCACAACCACCACTTCTGACAACCTTCTACTGTACCACCAGTACCATCATGGTGCCACAACCACCACTTCTGACAACCTTCTACTGTACCGCCACTACCATCATGGTGCCACAACCACCACTTCTGACAACCTTCTACTGTACCACCAGTACCATCATGGTGCCACAACCACCACTTCTGACAACCTGCTGCTGTACCGCCACTACCATCATGGTGCCACAACCACCACTTCTGACAACCTGCAACTGTACCGCCACTACCATCATGGTGCAACAACCACCACTTCTGACAACCATCTACTGTACCGCCACTACCATCATGGTGCCACAACCACCACTTCTGACAACCTTCTACTGTACCGCCACTACCATCATGGTGCCACAACCACCACTTCTGACAACCTGCTACTGTACCGCCACTACCATCATCGTGCCACAACCACCACATCTGACAACCTGCAACTGTAACGCCACTACCATCATGGTGCCACAACCACCACTTCTGACAACCATCTACTGTACCGCCACTACCATCATGGTGCCACAACCACCACTTCTGACAACCTGCTACTGTACCGCCACTACCATCATGGTGCCACAACCACCACTTCTGACAACCTTCTACTGTACCGCCACTACCATCATGGTGCCACAACCACCACTTCTGACAACCTGCTACTGTACCGCCACTACAATCATGGTGCCACAGCCACCACTTCTGACAACCTTCTACTGTACCGCCACTACCATCATGGTGCCACAACCACCACTTCTGACAACCTGCTACTGTACCACCACTACCATCATGGTGCCACAACCACCACTTCTGACAACCTGCTACTGTACCGCCACTACCATCATGGTGCCACAACCACCACTTCTGACAACCTTCTACTGTACTGCCACTACCATCATGGTGCCACAACCACCACATCTGACAACCTGCAACTGTACCGCCACTACCATCATGGTGCCACAACCACCACTTCTGACAACCATCTACTGTACCGCCACTACCATCATGGTGCCACAACCACCACTTCTGACAACCTGCTACTGTACCGCCACTACCATCATGGTGCCACAACCACCACTTCTGACAACCTTCTACTGTACCGCCATTACCATCATGGTGCCACAACCACCACTTCTGACAACCTGCTACTGTACCGCCACTACTATCATGGTGCCACAACCACCACTTCTGACAACCTTCTAATGTACCGCCACTACCATCATGGTGCCACAACCACCACTTCTGACAACCTGCTACTGTACCACCACTACCATCATGGTGCCACAACCACCACTTCTGACAACCTGCTACTGTACCGCCACTACCATCATGGTGCCACAACCACCACTTCTGACAACCTGCTACTGTACCGCCACTACTATCATGGTGCCACAACCACCACTTCTGACAACCTGCAACTGTACCGCCACTACCATCATGGTGCCACAACCACCACTTCTAACAACCTTCTACTGTACCGCCACTACCATCATGATGCCACAACCACCACTTCTGACAACCTTCTACTGTACCGCCACTACCATCATGGTGCCACAACCACCACTTCTGACAACCTTTTACTGTACCGCCACTACCATCATGGTGCCACAACCACCACTTCTGACAACCTTCTACTGTACCACCAGTACCATCATGGTGCCACAACCACCACTTCTGACAACCTGCTGCTGTACCGCCACTACCATCATGGTGCCACAACCACCACTTCTGACAACCTGCAACTGTACCGCCACTACCATCATGGTGCAACAACCACCACTTCTGACAACCATCTACTGTACCGCCACTACCATCATGGTGCCACAACCACCACTTCTGACAACCTTCTACTGTACCGCCACTACCATCATGGTGCCACAACCACCACTTCTGACAACCTGCTACTGTACCGCCACTACCATCATGGTGCCACAACCACCACATCTGACAACCTGCTACTGTACCGCCACTACCATCATGGTGCCACAACCACCACTTCTGACAACCTTCTACTGTACCGCCACTACCATCATGGTGCCACAACCACCACTTCTGACAACCTGCAACTGTACTGCCACTACCATCATGGTGCCACAACCACCACTTCTGACAACCTGCTACTGTACCGCCACTACCATCATGGTGCCACAACCACCACTTCTGACAACCTGCTTCTGTACCGCCACTACCATCATAGTGCCACAACCACCACTTCTGACAACCTTCTACTGTACCGCCACTACCATCATGGTGCCACAACCACCACTTCTGACAACCTTCTACTGTACCGCCACTACCATCATGGTGCCACAACCACCACTTCTGACAACCTTCTACTGTACCGCCACTACCATCATGGTGCCACAACCACCTCTTCTGACAACCTGCTACTGTACCGCCACTACCATCATGGTGCCACAACCACCACTTCTGACAACCTTCTACTGTACCGCCACTACCATCATGGTGCCACAACCACCACTTCTGACAACCTGCAACTGTACTGCCACTACCATCATGGTGCCACAACCACCACTTCTGACAACCTTCTACTGTACCGCCACTACCATCATGGTGCCACAACCACCACTTCTGACAACCTTCTACTGTACCGCCACTACCATCATGGTGCCACAACCACCACTTCTGACAACCTTCTACTGTACCGCCACTACCATCATGGTGCCACAACCACCACTTCTGACAACCTGCTACTGTACCGCCACTACCATCATGGTGCCACAACCACCACTTCTGACAACCTGCTACTGTACCGCCACTACCATCATGGTGCCACAACCACCACTTCTGACAACCTGCTACTGTACCGCCACTACCATCATGGTGCCACAACCACCACTTCTGACAACCTGCTACTGTACCGCCACTACCATCATGGTGCCACAACCACCACTTCTGACAACCTGCTACTACGTCTACAACATTGGTGAGTTGTTAATGTTAACAATGTTACTGTATTACCTGGAGTTTACCTGGAGAGGGTTTCGGGGGTCAACGCTCCCGCGGCCTGGTCTGAGACCAGGCCTCATGGTTGATCAGGGTCTGATCAACAAAGCTGTTACTGCTGGCCGCACGGAAGCTGACGTACGAACCACAGCCCGGTTGGTCATGTACTATCTTTAGGTGCCTGTCCAGCACCTTCTTGAAGACAGCCAGGCGTCTATTGGTAATCCCCCTTATGTATGCTGGGAGGCAATTCAACAGTCTTGGGCCCAGGACACTTATTGTGCTGTCTCTCATTGTACTCGTGGCGCCCCTGCTTTACATCGGGGGAATGTTGCATCTCCTGTCGAGTCTTTTGCTTTCATATGGAGTGATTTTCGTGTGCAAGTTTGGTACTAATCCCTACAGGACCTTCCAAGTGTATATTATCATGTATCTCTCTCGCCTGCGTTCGAGGGAATACAGATCAATGACCTTCAACCGTTCCCAGTAGTTTAGGTGCCTTATCGCACTTATGTGTGCCGTGAAAGTTCTTTGTACACTCTCCAGGTCTGCAATGTCGCCAGCCTTGAAGAGGGTCCTTAGTGTACAGCAGTATTCCAGCCTAGAGAGCTCAAGCGATTTGAAGAGAATCATCATGGGCTTGGTGTCCCTAGTTTTGAAGGTTCCCATTACCCATCCTATCATTTTCCTAGCAGATGAGGTAGATACATTGTTGTGGTCTTTGAAGGCGAGATCCTCTGACATTATCACTCCCAGGTCCTTCACATTACTTTTCCGATCTATATATGGTTAGAATTTGTTGTATACCCTGACACATTTTTAATTTCTTCAAGTTTTCCATATCTGAGTAGTTGAAATTTCTCCTCGTTGAACTTCATATTGTTTTGAGTGACTCATTCGAAGATTTGGTTGATGTCCGCTTGGAGTCTCACAGTGTCTTTGATGGAGGTCACTGCCATGGTGATCCCGGTGTCATCCGCAACGGAAGGCACGGAGTTATAGCTTACATCTCTGTCTGTCAGAAATGAGGATGAGGAGTAGAATGGGAGCGAGAACTGTGCCTTGAAGAACACAGCTTTTTACCATGGCTGCCTGGGATTTTACTCCGTTTACTATTGCTCTTTGTGTTCTGTTTGTCAAGAAGTTGTAGATCCATTTACGAACTTTTCCCGTTATTCCTTTATCCCGCATTTTGTGTGCTATTACACCATGGTCACACTTGTCAAAAGCTTTTGCAAAGTCAGTGTATACGTCTGTATTTTGTTTATCCTCTACAGCATCCAGGACCTTGTCATAGTGGTCCAGTAGCTGGGGCAGGCAGGAGCGACCTGCTTGAACCCGTGTTGCCCTGGGCTGTGCAATTGATGAGTATCTAGGTGGTTGGCTATCTTGCTTCTTAAAACCTTCTCAAAGATTTTTATGATATGGGCTGTTAGTGCTATCGGTCTGTAGTTCTTTGCCATTGCTTTACTGCCACCTTTGTGGAGTGGGCCTATGTCTGTTGCTTTTAGTGTGTTTGGGATGACCCCGATGACCCCTGTGTCCATGCTCCCTCTCCATAAAATGCTTTAGGCACACGATAGGAGCTTCTTTCAATTCTTGATGAACACGGAGTTCCACGAGTCTGGGCCTGGGGCAGAGTGCATGGGCATGTCATTAATTGCGTCTTCAAAATCTTGTTGAGTTATAATAATATCCGACAGTTTTGGGATGAAAAAAATTTGAGTTTCATTCATAAAGAATTCATTTGGATTGTCGACCCTTAGTTTGGGCAGTGGATCACTGAACACTGAGTCATATTGGGACTTTAGTAACTAACTCATTTCTTGGCTATCATCTGTGTATGTCCCATCCTGTCTAAGCGTGAGGTTCAGATATGTATGCGCGGAGCTCCAGACCGACATGATAATATAAGTCATGAGGGAGCCTTCACCAAATTCAACTTCAATAATAAGAACATAAAGTGGGACCAAGTAAACCAAGTCCTAACCGATATAAGCTGGGAAGATAGACTAAGCAACACAGACCCGAACTTATGCCTAGAACAGATTAACTCGGTGGCACTCGAAGTATGCACAAGGCTTATTCCTTTAAGAAAAAGGAGGAGTAGATGTAAAATAGAAAGAGACAGGCGCTCCCTTTACAGGTGACGAAAAAGAATAACAGAGCGGCTAAAAGAGGCCAACATATGTGAAATGCGTAGGGAGTCATAAATGAAATCGAAAGAAACCCAAAGTATTTCTTTTCCTATGCTAAATCAAAGTCGAGAACAACGTCCAATATTGGGTCCTTACTTAAACAAGATGGGCCCTACACAGATGACAGCAAGGAAATGAGTGAGCTACTCAAGTCCCAATATGACTCAGTTTTTAGCAAACCGCTAACCAGACTGAGAGTCGAAGATCAAAATGATGTTTTTATGAGAGAGCCACAGAATTTGGTTAACACAAGCCTATCCGATGTTATCCTGACGCCAAATGACTTCAAACAGGCGATAAATGACATGCCCATGCACTCTGCCTCAGGGCCAGACTCATGGAACTCCGTGTTCATCAAGAACTGCAAGAAGCCCCTATCACGAGCTTTTACCATCCTATGGAGAGGGAGCATGGACACGGGGGTCGTCCTACAATTACTAAAAACAACAGACATAGCCCCACTCTACAAAGGGGGCAGTAAAGCAATAGCAAAGAACTTCAGACCGATAGCACTAACAACCCATATAATAAAAATCTTTGAAAGGGTCATAAGAAGCAAGATCGCCACCCATCTAGAAACCCATCAATTACACAACCCAGGGCAACATCGATTTAGAACAGGTCGCTCCTGTCTGTCTCAACTATTGGATCACTACGACAAGGTCCTTGATACACTAGAAGACAAAAAGAATGCAGATGTAATATATACAGACTTTGCAAAAGCCTTCGGTAAGTGTGACCATGGCGTAATAGTGCACAAAATGCGTGCTAAAAGAATAACAGAAAAAGTTGGTAGATGGATCTATAATTTCCTCACTAACAGAACACAAAGAGTAGTAGTCAACAGAGTAAAGTCCGAGGCGGCTGCGGTGAAAAGCTCTGTTCCACAAGGCACAGTACTCGCTCCCATCTTGTTCTTCATCCTCATATCTGACATAGATAAGGATGTCAGCCACAGCACCGTGTCTTCCTTTGCAGATGACACCCGAATCTGCATGACAGTGTCTTCCACTGCAGGCATTGTAAGGCTCCAGGCGGACATCAACCAAATCTTTCAATGGGCTGCAGAAAACAATATGAAGTTCAACGATGAGAAATTTCAATTACTCCGATATGGTAAACACGGGGAAATCAAAACTTCATCAGAGTACAAAACAAATTCCGGCCACAAAATAGAACGAAAAACAAACGTCAAAGACCTGGGAGTGATCATGTCGAAGGATCTCATCTTCAAGGACCATAACATTATATCAATTGCAGCTGCTAGAAAAATGACAGGATGGATAATGAGAACCTTCAAAACTAGGGATGCCAAGCCCATGATGACGCTCTTCAGGTCACTTGTTCTATCTAGGCTGGAATATTGCTGCACACTAACAGCACCTTTCAAGGCAGGTGAAATTGCTGACCTAGAAAATGTACAGAGAACCTTCACGGCGCGCATAACGGAGCGCTTAAAGTTCCTGAACCTGTATTCCCTGGAACGCAGGCAGGAGAGATACATGATTACATACACCTGGAAAATCCTAGAGGGACTAGTACCGAACTTGCTCACAAAAATCACTCACCACGAAAGCAAAAGACTTGGCAGACGATGCAACATGCCCCCAATGAAAAACAGGGGAGTCACTAGCACGTTAAGAGACAATACAATAAGTGTCAGGGGTCCGAGACTGTTCAACTGCCTCCCAGCACACATAAGGGGGATTACCAACAGACCCCTGGCAGTCTTCAAGCTGGCACTGGACAAGCATCTAAAGTCGGTACCTGACCAGCCGGGCTGTGGCTCGTATGTTGGATTGCGTGCAGCCAGCAGTAACAGCCTGGTTGATCAGGCTCTGATCCACCAGGAGGCCTGGTCACAGACCGGGCCACGGGGGCGTTGACCCCCGGAACTCTCTCCAGGTAAACTCCAGGTAAACATAAAGGTAATGCTAATGGTCCTAATCCAATCCTAGTGTATCCAACTACTAGCGAACCGTGGGAAAGAGTTGCACTAGATCTGTTAATTAATTTCCAATGTTCCCTCCAAGGCAACAAACATCTGTGTGTTATGGTAGAACATTTCACCAAATATTGTGAGTTAGTTCCTATTGCAGATAAGAATGCAGAGACAGCAGCTAAAGCTTTTAAAGAACGCATTATCTGCAGGCATACCACCCCTAAGTCCCTAGTAGCGGATAATGGAGGTGAATTCTGTAATGAGATTCTTGAAAATTTGTGTACCTTGTACAAGATCTCTAAATCCACCTTTGTTCCTCATCATCCTGCCAGTAGGACTACAGAAGATGAGGTATTCAGTCCCTCAACCTTGGAGTAGGTGCGAAGAGCACCATAGTCGTGGAGATTCTGAAGCAGAAGCAAGGAGCCTGACGTTTATATACAAGACAGAAGATTACCTCATCTTCTGTCTTGTATAGTCCTACTGTCTTCAAGTTATGTCCTGGAATTTGTAGTGATAAAGCCACTGGATGGCGAAACGTCTACAATGAAGATACCCAGTGTTGCACATGTGTCTTAATTTCATCTTGTCGGTTTTATATACCATTCTTGCACAACTTGTCAGACACTGCAACATCATGGAATCTTGATTCTGAGGACATGCACATAACCTTCACGACTACGACAACTGCTACTACAACTAACCCATCTCTTTGGGAAGGACCTACTTCCACTGGGGAATCCAGCCTACCAGTGACTATGCCCTCGTCTGCTACACCTGGCGTTTATGCCAGGCTCCTTGCTTCTGCTTCAAAATCTCCACGACTATGGTGCTCTTCGCACCTACTCCAAGGTTGAGGGACTGATTACCTCATCTTCTGTATATAGTCCTACTGTCTTCAAGTTATGTCCTGGAATTTGTAGTGATAAAGCCACTGGATAGCGAAACGTCTACAATAAAGATACCTAGATGTTGCACATGTGTCTTAATTTCATCTTGTCGGTATTATATACCATTCTTGCACAAGTATAAGGTTAGAGAAATTAGTACTGGTCAGTATAAAGAATCGCATTTAGATCATATGAAGTTAGTATGTGATGATAATGATGTTCCTTCCCAGACTAATGTGACAGACTCTGACAATCCTCCTGATCCTGTACTCTCTACCTCTTTTATTATTATTATAATCAAAAAAGAAGCGCTAAGCCACAAGGGCTATACAGCGCTGCAGGGTAGGGAAGGAAGCAAGGGAATTGGATGGCAGAAGGGATGGGGGATGATCAGCAGGTTACAGAAAAGAGCGGGGCAGGGGATAGTAGAGGGTAGCAAGAGATTGAAATAGAAAGGGCTGAAAGTATCAGAATTTGTGAAGTAAGTCAGTCGTTGTCAAAAAGTCAATGAGAGAGTCCGGATGAAAGGTGGGTCCATCAGTGAGAAGGGAAGGTAAAGAGAGAGCAGCAGAGCGAAGACGACGACAGAGGTAAATTCTGCGTGCTCGTTGATAAAGTGGGCAGTCCAACATAATGTGGCTGACTGATAATGGAGCTTGGCAATTCTCACAGAGAGGAGCAAGACGCCTCTCCATGAGATATCCATGAGTAAGACGAGTATGGCCAATGCAAAGACGGGAGAGAGTAGTCTCCCAACCTCGACACTGGTGATAAGAAGACGGCCAGTAACCTACACTCGGTTTAATAGACTGAAGTTTGTTGCCGAGCATAGTAGACCAACGTTGTTGCCAACGGGTGTGAAGGTGGGAAGATATTACAGCAAAATAGTCTGTAAATGGAATACCTCTATAAGAAACTGGTAGGTCATGTAATGCTGACCGCGCAGCAGTGTCTGCCTGTTCATTGCCCTGTACGTCAACATGACCAGGGACCCAACAAAAAACAATATCTTTATGCTTGGTAAAGATGCGGCGTAGCCAAAGTTGGATACGGAGGATTAAGGGGTGAGGTGTATCAAATTTTTGTATAGCCTGTAAAGCACTAAGGGAGTCTGAGACAACCACAAATGATGACACAGGCATAGATGCAATACGGATAAGTACTGTAAGGATGGCATATAATTCAGCAGTAAAAATACTAGCCGAAGATAGTAAATGCCCTTGTACGATGCTGTCCGGAAACACTGCTGCGAATCCTACGCCGTCAGAAGACTTAGAGCCATCTGTGTACACAGCAATGGCATGAGAATGAGAGTGAAAGTGGTCAAGAAAAAGAGAGCGGGAAGCGACCGTAGACAGTTGGGCTTTCGAGCAAGGGAGGGAGAAAGAACAGACTCGAACAGCTGGAACTTCCCAGGGGGGTAGGGAAAAGTGAGATGCTACATGTACATAGAAAGGTGGTAGTTGAAGAGAAGACAAGAGCGAATGAAGGCGAAGAGAGAAGGGACGGAGTAAACAGGGGCGGCGAACAAATAAAGAATGTCTACTAATATCAGTGACCATTCTATAAATGGAAGGATTGCGGAGATCATGATAGCGTACATAGTAGCGCAGGCAATGGGCATCACGGCGATCGGATAAGGATGGAACGTTTGCTTCTGCATAGAGGCTTTCAACAGGGGAAGAGCGAAAAGCACCAAGGCATAAACGTAATCCTTGGTGATGAATGGGGTTAAGGCTAGAGAGAGTAGCAGGAGATGCCGATGAATAGATCTGGTCACCATAATCAAGTTTCGATAAAATAAGGGTGGAATGTAGGTGAAGGAGGGTTCGACGATCAGCTCCCCACGAAAGATGAGCAAGGGTTTTAAGAAGGTTCAGCCGGCTGTGACAAGTTGCCTTCAGAGAGGTAATGTGAGGTTTCCAGGATAACCTACGATCAAAGAGGAGGCCCAGAAACTTGACTGTATCACGTTCAGGGATACGGGAGCCATAGAGGTACAAAGGATGATCGGAGATGACAGAGCGTCTAGTGAAAGTGATTTGGTGGGTTTTAGTGCTGGAAAATTTAAACCCACATGTGGTGGCCCAATTGGAAACGCGGTCGACTGCATGTTGGAGAGAAACTGTAAGGAGGTGACAGTCAGCGCCTGCACAGGCAATAGCGAAGTCATCAACATAGAGTGATGACCAAATATTTGATGGAAGACTAGAGGCCAAATCATTAATAGCAAGGAGAAAAAGTGTTGTGCTCAGAACACATCCCTGGGGGACACCTTCAGCTTGGATAAAGTCCGGGGAGAGCACATTATTAACCCGAACACGGAAATGCCTGTCAGTTAAAAAGTTCTTAAGGAAGGATGGTAGATTGCCTCGAAGGCCTAAGGAGTGGGCTTGGGCTAAAATATTATACCTCCAAGTTGTGTCATATGCCTTCTCAAGGTCAAAAAATATGGCAATAACTGAGTGGTAATTCGCAAAGGCATTACGAACATACGTATTCAAGCGTAGTAAGGGGTCTATGGTAGAACGTCCCTTACGAAAGCCATATTGACGAGTGGAGAGACTGTTGTGTGTCTCTAAATACCACACTAAACGTCTATTTACTAGGCGTTCCATTACTTTGCAAACTGCACTGGTAAGAGCAATGGGACGATAGTGGGAGGTTTCATGTCCCGTAGTGCCTGGTTTGCGGAAAGGGAGAACAATGGCGGATTTCCACAGCTGTGGAAGAACTCCTTGTGACCAAATAAGATTGTAAAGGCGTAATAGGACTGCAAGGGCTGACTGATGTAAATGTTGTAGCATACGAATATGAATGTCGTCGGGCCCAGCTGTCGATGATCGACAAGCTGAGAGTGTTGCCTCCAGTTCTTGAAGTGTAAAAGGCACATTATACTGTTCTTCTCTGAGAGAAGAAAAGTTCAAGGGTGCTAACTCTCTGGCAGACTTTGAGGAAAGAAATGAGGGGCATAGATGGAGTCCCTGAGAAATACGGACCAGATGATTGCCAATTTCATTGGCAACATCTAATGGGTTTGCTATATCAACACCGGCAACCCGCAGAACAGGAGCCGGGTCAGGAGAATATTTACCACTCAGTTTTCGTACTTTTTTCCAGACTGCACTCATAGAGGAAGCAGAGGTGATGGTGGAGACATAATCTCGCCAGCAAGTGCGTTTAGCGTCACGGATGACACGGCGAGCGATCGCACGCTTCTGTTTAAAATCAAGGAGTCGCTCTGTGGTTCTATTGTACCGGTACCTGCCCCATGCAGCGCGTTTCAAACGTACTGCACGAGCACAAGCAGGAGACCACCAAGGCACGCATTTCTGAGAATGCCTGCCCGAAGTTTGGGGTATAGAATGAGAAGCTGCGGTGAAAACGGAGGACGAGAAGAGGTGTAAAAGCTCATCAATGGAGGACGAAGAAGGAACCTCTTTAAAAACAGTTAGGTGTGAGTAAAGGTTCCAATTTGCCCGATTAAATTGCCAGCGTGGGGTGCGAAGAGGTGGCGAATATGAAGGGGAAGTAAGAATGATTGGGAAATGATCACTGTCATGTAAGTCCGGGAGAACAGACCAAGTGTAGTCTAATGCGGTGGAGGAAGAGCAGACTGAGAGATCGATGCAAGAGAGAGTATGAGTCCGAGGATCAAAATGGGTGTGAGTACCTGTATTTAAAACATGGAGGGGGTGGGTGGCAAGAAAAGCCTCTAACTGAATTCCACGGGAATCACAGTGAGACCCCCCCAGAGGAAATGGTGGGCAATAAAATCACCAAGTAACAGAATCGGTGGCGGTAATGACGAAACAAGGAAGGCAAAATCCGGAATAGATAATGCCCGAGAAGGAGAGAGATATAAAGAACAGAGCGTATACCACCTATGTAAGTGGATACGGGCTGCTGTGTAATGCAGCGAAGTATGAACAAATAGCTGATGGTACGGAATATCAGTGCGGAGAAGAAGGGCACTTTCATTAAAGGTCCCATCAGGAAAAGGATCTGAAGAATACAATAAATTATAGCCTGAGATGTGAGAAATAACAGCAGAGTGTAATTTTGGTTCCTGTAAGCAAACACCAACAGGGGCAAACTGGGAGAGTAACATCTGAAGCTCACCCCGATTACCCCTGAGGCCGCATATATTCCACTGTAAATAGGCCATGATTGGCAATGATAAAGATACTTGAAATCCGCAGGTAAGGGTTCCTACGGACTAGAAGGGTTAGAAAAGTCCACATGCGGAGGCAGTGGAAAATGTTCAAGCAGCGAAGGAACTGTGCGCTGTGAAGAAAGGAGTTGCGCAGATGGAGCAGAGGAGAGAGAAAGAGCGGAAGGTGGATCAGTGTCCATTGATGGTTTGGTCTCTGCAATATATTCAGAGATTGCTTCAAGTGTTTCAGAATTCAGAGATGTCGTATGGGAGACAATATTGGGAATGGTAGGGGGAGGATGAGTAAAGATTGGAACTGTATTGGACTGTACCAAGGTAGGGGGGGCGAAAGGGTGGAGGGAACTGGAGAAGCGTGGCAGGGGACAGAAGAGGCAGGAACCTGGGAGGTGGCAGAAGAGGAAGAAACTTGGGAGGGAACAGGGGAGGAAGGTACATTACGAGGAGGAGGGTGAACCTCTGCACTTGTAACTGAGCCAGTGAGAGGGGAAGAACTAGGGACAGAGACAGGGAGGGTAAAATGAGGAGGTGGAAGATGGGTAGGAGGTGTTACCGGACCTTTTTTGACTTTTGAGAAGTAGAGGGACGATTGGGAGGAGGTGTCGTACGAGGTCTCGTCGATACTGAGGCTTGTGGGAGAGAACTCGAAGAAGCGAGATTAGACTGAGGCGTTGAAGTAGGGACGTCTGAGCCGAGGACAGCAAAAGGATTAGATACAGGAGTGATTATGGGAGAGGTAACCACAGAGGTGGGTGTAGAAGATGGGATACCAGAAGTGGGGGGACGTTTTGAAACACGGGAATAAGAAACACGTGGGAATCTCCCTTGGAGGCGGAGATGAGAAACTGCCATGGCATAAGGGAGACCTTCTGTCTCTTTGAGGTAACGGATTTCCTGCTCGTTTAAATAGACCTGACAACGGCGAGAGTACGAAGGGTGAGCCTCATGACAGTTAAGGCAAGAGGGAGATCGATTGCAAGACGTATTAGAATGGTCATTGGCACCACAGACTGGGCATTCGGCGATAGATCTGCAATATTTCGCTGGATGGCCAAATCGCCAGCAATTTCTACACTGTTGTGGTGTAGGGATCACCTTTCGAACTTGTAACCGATGTCCTGCTATATAAACTGAGGATGGGAGTTTTCGGCTGTCAAAAGTTAAATGAGCCACATTGCTAGGGTATCGTCTCCGCCCACGGGCAGGAAGAACGTAAGTGTCTACCTTGAGGATTGGGAGATCTTGGAGTTCCAGCTGTTCTAGAATGTCAGTGCCACATGTCTGGAAATTTTGTTGAACTATGGTAAGGGGCAGAATGATGGTACCACTACAAGAATTGAGGGAATGATGTTTTTCAAGAGTGACAGGAACAATATCGATATGGGAAAGACGAGAGAGCTCATGAGCCTGGGTAGCATTCTGTACGGTAATGATGCGCGTACCACTCTTAAGAGCATGAAAAGAAATATCTTTACCAACATGGCATAGGAGTGCCTTGCCAATACTATGGTCAGAAAGATAGGCAGTAGAGGAAGTTGGTCGTAAAGTGAAGAATTTAGTCCACTGTTCAGTCTGAAACTGAGCGTGGAAAGGTAGTGAAGGATGTGTCGATCGTTTCTGAGAAGAACGAGAAGGTGGAGAAGTATCATCAGCAGGTAATTGTCGTTGGCGTTTAGGCGTGGGACCAGAGTTGGTCTGACGTGGAACGGGTCGGCAATTTGAAAATTGCTGCACCATAGAGGGAGAGGCCGGAAGCATAGTCAGAGGAGAGCGAAGGTCAGATAAATCGAAGGAGTCAGTCGAGGCCTCAGTACCTGAAGCGGGTGAGGAAACAGCACCGGCAATAGGTACAGAGGCATGAGGAATGTCTGAAGAGTGGACCAAAGACGAGGCGGGGTCAGAACAGGGTGCGGTATCAAGAAGGGGCCCGGGGGTACCAGGTTCATGGACTAGGGCTGCCATGGTTAGGTTACTTCTTTCTTTTTGTTTTTAAGAAAAAAAAAGAAAGAAGAAAAGAAAATAAAAAGAAAAAAAAGAAAAAAAAGGGGGGACCGGGGAGGTATAGGTCCTAGGAGGAACGAAAGGGCCAGAAATCTCCCTCCACGCCCAAGAGGACCTCAGCACCGCAAGTAGCGCAGATGCAGCATGGAACCCGTGCCATACCCTACCCATCATGCTAGTAAACTAACAATCCGGGATAGCAACCTCACATCTGCCGAGCTACCTCGGTGGACAAAAGAGAGGGCGGCCGGATATCCGCCACAAAGCATACCTCCTTCGGCCACCACCCCCGGAATCCGAAAGGTGGCTTCCAGAGATACACTCGTCGCCCGAAAGACACCCAAAGCTACTCCGGGATACCGGAGAGGGATTGGGACATCCCCAGGCGATCCAGATTCCACGGCAAACTACGCCACCGCTAAGAACCTCAATGGAATGGGATGGACCCCGGTATCCTTTCCTCTACCTAGGAACTAGTGCGCCTGTGGGAGAAATCCCAAAGGACAAAAAGAGGAAGGGCAAAAGGGAGGGGTGGGGAGGGGGAGGAGGAAAGGAAAAAGGGGAGGATGGGGAGGATGGGATAGGGGAGTGGAGATTGGGGGGTAATTAGGTTCGGTCTGAGGAAGAAGACCGATAGGTCTAATTCCTCAGACCAAGAGCCTCTTCACCACGCCAAGGAGCCCCCCTTGAAGAGGCTCTCTACCTCTAATACTCAGCCAGACTGTCATGCCCCTATGGTTAACCTTCCTTTAATATTACATTGCGGTTATTTCCTTTAATAGCTAAATTGGAAATGAACGTCCTTGTATTATTAAGACTAATTCTTATTAACAATTATTATAATTTATGTAACATGGCCATGATAAGTTTAATTGGAGGTATAGTAACCTGCCTGCCGCCCGGTGTGCCGGTGTATAGTTAGCCGTGATGTTCGATGGTTATACCCCCCCTTTCCCCCCCCTTTATGTTCAACTACTCTACTGAGTGTTGGTGAGTCACGTCACGTGACCCACTTTACCTGTATGCTCAAGGTTGAGGGACGAGCAGTGAAGAAGTAGCAGCCAACGAGAACACTCCTGCTCGTCTCTGGTAACTGGCCAAGGTTTATTAGCCGGCCTGGACATATTCTGTTTTATTCTGACTGCTTCCAATTGGGAAACAAGACTTTATACATTAAAGTAATCTCCATTTATATATATGATATATCTAGGATCTCCTCCTAATCGTCTGTTATGAAAGCCTTATGTATATGTTGGATACTATAGAAGAAACATGCATTCTTAACTTATATACGATAATTCGTATATTTCTGGCTTTGTTGTATTATGAAAATACTTAATTAAAATTAGGCGTTCCGGAGGATCACTATTATTACCCTAACCTCTCTGACCAAAATTGTTATGCTCTAAAAAGAAGGAAATAGTTGTTACAATACTTGGAGTGTAACAAGTGGGGGCCTGTGTCCGGGAGCATAACACTGAATTTCCTTTAAAATGAATGTAGAAATGGCAGAGAGGTTTGAAGATATAACAAAGGAGAGATTACAGAATTTGAAGCTTCAATCTTGTTGGCAATTAGCACGAAGCTTGAGTATAAAATACGACAGGCATTTCACTGCCCAGACAGTCAGATGTATGATACAGAATGTCCTTTTTCCAGATGAGCAGGATCCAGAGACTGAGAATGGAGAAGCAGATATTCCTTCCTTTTTGAATTCTTTTCTACAGACACCCGAGGCCGAAACTACGACGCTAACAACCCCTACTGGAGACTACGGACATGACCTTCCCGATACTCGGAAACGCTACGCTGCTACAACGACTCCAATTCCATCTCCAAGGACTATATGGGGAACAGAACTCCATCAGGCTAAAGAAACGGATCCAGGTAAACCCTTTACAGATGTTTTTGAAACAGAACAAGAAGTCCTTTTGGATGATGAACACGTTCCACCTCAAATCTCTTTAGCCCTTTTGACTACTATTCAATCTAAGGAGAATTTTGAACGTCTAGAACGTATTTTATCGCTTCAAACCTCCTTTGTAGAAGCCCAGAGAAAGTTAAAAAGGGAGAATTTTGAACGTGAATCTTTGCTTTATGAACGGGAAGTACTGAGGAAGAAAAGAGAATCGAGTAATATGTATACAATCCCTTCATTTGACCTTGGTAAAGCAGCCTCTTTGATGCCTAAATTTACGGAGGATAATTTAGATTCATTTTTTGAAGCATTCGAAAATCAGGCTAAGGTGATGCAATGGCCTCCTAAATATTGGGCTGCTTTAATACATTCATCTTTAATAGGAAAAGCTCAAACCATAACTGCAAACTTACCTTTTGTACAATATTCTGATTATACTCAGGTAAAAGATTGTCTTCTGAAAGCTTATGATTTATTACCTGTCAGTTACTTGAAGATGTTTAGAACTCTGAAGAAATATCCTCAGCAGTCTTGGGTGGACTTTGCCAGGGAAAAGCTCTCTGCTTTCGAGCGTTGGCGTAGGGCCGCGGGAGCCGCCTCAGTCGAGTCACTTTCCCAGCTGATGTTGCATGAAGACCTTTTTAAATATTTTCCAGAGAGGGTTCATACTTATCTTTTGACATTTCCTACTACTAACTTGTTAGATACTGCTGCCCACGCAGATCACTTTGAAATTTCCCATGCTATAACCACAGAAATGTCTAAGACCCCGGAAAAGAAATCTACCTCCCAAGGTTTTAGTTCAAGATTGACTGCTAGGAAAGCTCCAGCTGGCGAACCTTTGAAGGTGTATTCAGACAAAAAACAGGTGACAAACGGCTCTTTCTCCAGACAGTATCCTAAAGATCAATTACCACTGTGCCTTTTTTGTAAAAAGTTAGGTCATAGACAGTCCCAGTGTTGGCATAAACAGCGGGAAGATAAAACCCAACCAAGAGGGAGATATCCTACCCAGGTAATAAATTCCTCTCGGAAGTATGAAACTCTGGATGATGAATCTCTACCTTTTCAGGCCTCGTCTAGCAGACCGTCTAATAGATGACTTTACCACGACAGTGCTTCAGAAGAAAAGGTCCGAGTAGCTATGGAACCCTACTTTTCCCAGGGGAAGTTCGGACTCTGTAAAGAGAGGTTAGTAAATATCACTACCTTTCGAGATACTGGCAGCTATCTCTCTTTATTAAGATCAAACCTGGTAAAGTTACCTACTAGTAGTGAACCCCAGCTAGACGTATTATTAGAGGCTTACGGAGGCACAATAATAAAGGTCCCTATTATAAGGATTTATGTAGAACTGCCTGGATATGTAGGCTGGATCAATGTGGGACTTTCAGATAAACCTTTTCCCATTGCCGGCGTGGATCTATTAATCGGGAACGAAATTGATCAATTGGAGATACCCAGAGAGCCTCTGGTTTTAGATAATCCTTGTGATGTAAATTATGCCTTAGAAGCCTCTGAGGCAGGGCTAGATTTATTTCCCCTTAATGTGGTCACCAGAGCCATGGCTAAGAACTCTAAAAATGTGGATATTCAACAGCCTTTAGAAATGTCCGATGAATTAGGTTTGAACTTCCTGTTTAGCGAAGCAATTCAGTCGAGACCCACAGGTGACAAAGTTTTATCAGTCCCTGCGGACCTAGCTAGAAAATGTAATAAAGAAGAATTTCTTATAGCTCTAAAGGACGATAAAAGTTTAACCAATAAGGATAAAGAGGAAGGTTACCTTTTAGATGAAGACGGTTTTCTTTGGAAGAGAAATAATGACTAGAGTTCAAAGGGAAACTTGTTAGTGGTGCCATCGTCCTTACGTAGTATGGTATTTGAACTAGCACATGATAATCCACTGGGAGGTCATTTAGGGTCTCGTAAGACAGAGAAAAAGATAAGGAAATATTTTTTTTGGCCTCAGATGAGGACTTGTATTACTGACAAACTACGGAAATGCCACGTTTGTCAAATAATAGGCAAAACGGCGCACAATCCCGCGTCTGCCCCTTTACTTCCAATAAAATGTCCTGAAGAACCTTTTGAAAGATTAGTTATTGATTGTGTAGGACCGTTGCCCCGCCCAAAAAGGGGTAACCAGTATATCTTCACTATCATAGATATGGCAACGCGGTATCCTGATGCTATCCCAATGTCCAAAATTAATTCCAGAAATATAGTAAGAGCTTTAATACGCTTCTTTGCTCAAGTAGGCATACCACGTGAAATTCAATCTGACCAAGGTTCTAATTTTACGTCTAAAGTTTTTAAAGAGGCTATGTCTCGATTAGGAGTAAGACAGATCCTCTCTACAGCATATCATCCCCAGTCACAAGGAGTGCTAGAAAGATTCCACCAAACCCTTAAATCTACTTTACGTGCTTACTGTGAGCAATATTCTCGTGAATGGGACGAAGGTTTACCCTTTCTTCTCTTCGCCCTCCTTGAAGCTGAACAAGAAAGTACTAAATACTCTCCATTTGACCTGATTTTTGGACATCAGGTACGAGGACCCCTAGCCATATTACGAGATTCTTGGATAGGGAAGAGAGGACCTCTTCATCCCAGTCCTCTACTTTGGAAAGAACCTCTCTCCAAATTAAAAAGCTTAGCTGCCGTGAATCTGTCAGAAGCTCAAGCCAAAATGAAGAAATCTTACGACCAAAAGGCTAAATCTCGTTCATTCTCTCCAAAGGAATTAGTGTTAGTTAAAAACTTAATTCCAGGACATTCTTTAAAACCTAGATATTTGGGGCCATATGAAATAGTAGACAAAGAAAATGAGGTGAATTATCTGGTCCGTGAACCAGGACGTCGTAAGAAAATTAAGAGGTATCACATAGATAACTTAAAGAAGTACGAGTCTAGCCTTCTCCCTACTATTATTACCTCTATTCAACCTACATCCACTGAAATAAGGAATGACACTGTAAGGGAAGTAAGAGAATTTAGACTACATAATTCTGAAGTTTTAAAAGAACTAGACCATTTCCTGGAAGTTCTTCCTACCTCCCAAAAATCTCCAATCAAAGAGTTAATCACTAAATATAACTCCATCTTCAAAGATATCCCTACTCCTTGTACATTGGGTTTCCACGATATTGAATTGTTAGAAGATAGTCCAATAAAGCAATCCCCTTACCGGGTCTCTCCTGCTAAGCAAGAATTAATTCAACAAGAAATAAATACATTACTGGAATATAATTTGATAGAACCCAGTTGGACACCTTGGGCCTCTCCCTGTTTATTGGTCCCAAAACCCGATGGTACCGTACGCCTATGCACGGATTACCGTAAAGTAAATTCAGTCACCAAACCAGATGGGTTTCCATTACCCAGGATTGATGATTTAATAGATGCTGTAGCCGGTGCCAACTTTGTGACCAGATTAGACTTGCTGAGAGGGTATTACCAGGTGCCGTTAACTCCTAGGGCCCAAGAGATTTCCGGGTTCGTAGTTAAGAACGGACTATTTACGTATAAGGTTATGCCTTTCGGCTTGTGTAACGCCGCTGCCTCTTTCCAGAGAATTATGAACATTTTAGTCCAACCCTTAGAAGGTGTAGAGGCATACTTAGACGACCTGGTGGTTTTTAGTGATGATTGGCAGTCTCATTTAGAAAGATTGGAGCAACTACTGAAAGCATTGCAGAAATACAATTTCACTGTAAATTTACAAAAATGTGACTTTGGTAAAGCCCAGATTAAATATCTCGGTTTTAAAATAGGGAAGGGACTAGTAGCCCCCGACCAATTAAAGGTCCAAGCTATTTTAAATTTCCCGACGCCACAGGACAGGAAAGCCCTCCAACGATTTTTGGGGATGGCTACTTATTACAGGCGTTTTTGCCCAAACTTTGCTCAAGTTGCCTCCCCCCTGACTAGATTGACCAGTCCTAAATATAAATTTAATTGGGACGAGAATTGTGAACAAGCTTTTAAACGTTTAAAACGTTTCCTTTCCTCTGCCCCAGTATTGCGTGCACCCAATTTCCAAATTCCTTTCACCCTCCATGTTGATGCCAGTGATGCAGCAATAGGTGCTGTCTTATTGCAATCCTTCCAAAACGGTAATATTCTACATCCAATATGTTATTTTTCCTATAAATTGAAAGAATATCAAAGATCTTATTCAACCATAGAAAAAGAAGCCCTGGCTTTAGTGTTGTCCTTAGAACACTTTGACGTATACCTCGGTTATACTCCTCATGTGATAAATATTTACTCAGACCATAATCCTCTAACTTTCATAAATTCTATGAAATCAAAAAATGTTAGAATATTACGCTGGGCTTTAAGGATCCAACCTTACCGGATCTCCATTTTTCACATAAAGGGTTCGAGCAATGTGTTAGCCGATGCTCTCTCTCGCTCCTAATATATGGCCTAACTACGGAAATTCTTTGCAGTCAAGCAGTGTTTCTGGACCAGTTCTAGCAAGTGGATGACTAACCTTGGTATGATGTACCTCCATCCCTATACCAGCTGGTTGGTTTCTTCTACACCATCAGCATCTTAAACGCCGAGATATTTGCTTGTGGGCCGGGGTGTCATGCCCCTATGGTTAACCTTCCTTTAATATTACATTGCGGATATTTCCTTTAATAGCTAAATTGGAAATGAACGTCCTTGTATTATTAAGACTAATTCTTATTAACAATTATTATAATTTATGTAACATGGCCATGATAAGTTTAATTGGAGGTATAGTAACCTGCCTGCCACCCGGTGTGCCGGTGTATAGTTAGCCGTGATGTTCGATGGTTATACCCCCCCTTTCCCCCCCCCTTTATGTTCAACTACTCTACTGAGTGTTGGTGAGTCACGTCACGTGACCCACTTTACCTGTATGCTCAAGGTTGAGGGACAAGCAGTGAAGAAGTAGCAGCCAACGAGAACACTCCTGCTCGTCTCTGGTAACTGGCCAAGGTTTATTAGCCGGCCTGGACATATTCTGTTTTATTCTGACTGCTTCCAATTGGGAAACAAGACTTTATACATTAAAGTAATCTCCATTTATATATATGTTATATCTAGGATCTCCTCCTAATCGTCTGTTATGAAAGCCTTATGTATATGTTGGATACTATAGAAGAAACATGCATTCTTAACTTATATACGATAATTCGTATATTTCTGGCTTTGTTGTATTATGAATATACTTAATTAAAATTAGGCGTTCCGGAGGATCACTATTATTACCCTAACCTCTCTGACCAAAATTGTTATGCTCTAAAAAGAAGGAAATAGTTGTTACAATACTTGGAGTGTAACACAGACGATCAGCCTGAATGTTGTTATTCCCTACGTACACGACAGGTATTGATAAATCCTCAAGTATCATTTGTAACTACCAATTCAGATTTACCTCAAATACAGCACGAGTTAGCCAGTGCAACAGAGTTTGATCCTCCCAGAGATGACACCCATTCTGCATTTGTCAATCTCACCTTAGCAGAGTTGGGGTTAAATGTAAATAACCTGTATAGATGAATAATTACAGTATCAACTTATCAGTATTCAAGAATTTTTTTGTGTGTGTTCACGTTCTCTCCGAATTCTGAGATTTAACAGTCTAGATTTGAGTGCACCAAGTCTGCCTCTTCTGTTAAACACTTCTTTCTTTGCATATATTCCTTCCTCAGAATCCGTAGATCACATGAATACAGTTCAAATGATCAATTTTTTTTTATCACTTCCATTCTGTAATTCCAATGAGTTGTGTTATATCATACCTTGTAATGCATTACAGTTTCATTACAGTTTCATTATAGTAAGATTCATTATAGTCAATTACGTAAGCTTCCGTTCCAATATTCTATTTATGTATGTTATAATGTTCAATTGTTGTGTACTTTGACATTGTATAGAATCAGCCCAAGCCAAACGCCTGCCATCTCTAGTTTGTATTAGCTGTATGTCGGGACGACATACGTTAGCATCGCCGAGCTCTCAGTAGTACCAGTTACCAGTAGTATGACTCACTACCAACCGTCTCTGTGAATCACTGACTGTTATTCACGTTGCTGCTGACCATAGCATGTTTTTGAACGCCGCTTATCCCCTAGACTTCACTGGTGGGGCAGTCTGAGATAGAGAGCAGAGAGGCAGGGTGGCACGGCTTCTTCCCATACTTTCCGTTATAATTATACGTACTAACCAGCCTACGTGAGTGTTCTTACCCCATCCACGTTATCGAACCCCCACATGACAGAAGATCAACATGGATACTCAGCTGAACGAATATTTTACTTAACAAGATGATAAAACTGAGCTAGATAAGTTATCTGACTCAGTAATAATTAGCAGTTCACTCTCTCCTAGTGAAATAAACCATACAACTGCAAAGATACAACTCTTCAAATCATACAAGACCACATACAGGTTATAGTGCCAGTGTCAGATATAAAAGAAACGTGGTTACTAGGGAACCAAGGTGGAAAATAAAGCGTTATGATTAGATTTCACACACAAGATATATACATAAATCAGTGTCTTGCAAGAAAACGTCAAAACCTCCTGTACAGAGTAAGAAAACTGAAACGTGAGAATAATGACAAAATTGACGTGTGCTTCACACTGGATGGAAAAATTCTAGAAAGGAAAACAAATTTAGGCCGTGAAAATGAATTGTCCAGCTTCTTGGGGTGCAAATCTTATAGAGTCTGACTAACATCAGTGACTAAACCTTTATATTACGTTAGTGTATGTTGTTATTCCATAACTGTATTAGTCCCTGTACTATCACTTCTCTGATAGCATCTACTACATCACTGTCTCATGTTTCTCACTCAGTTGATTATGTGACTTAACTTTGTGTTATTATTCCAGAAATTGCCTTGTAAATTATTTTCTAGTAAGTTAACTATTATACCTCACAGCCTGCCGTCCTAACCACCAAGTGTAGACCACTACCCTTCATAGTTAACTATTATACCTCACAGCCTGCCGTCCTAACCACCAAGTGTAGACCACTACCCTTCATAGTTAACTATTATACCTCACAGCCTGCCGTCCTAACCACCAAGTGTAGGCCACTACCCTTCATAGTTAACTATTATACCTCACAGCCTGCGGTCCTAACCACCAAGTGTAGGCCACTACCCTTCATAGTTAACTATTATACCTCACAGCCTGCCGTCCTAACCACCAAGTGTAGACCAAAACCCTTCATAGTTAACTATTATACCTCACAGCCTGCCGTCCTAACCACCAAGTGTAGGCCACTACCCTTCATAGTTAACTATTATACCTCACAGCCTGCTGTCCTAACCACCAAGTGTAGGCCACTACCCTTCATAGTTAACTATTATACCTCACAGCCTGCCGTCCTAACCACCAAGTGTAGACCACTACCCTTCATAGTTAACTATTATACCTCACAGCCTGCCGTCCTAACCACCAAGTGTAGACCACTACCCTTCATAGTTAACTATTATACCTCACAGCCTGCCGTCCTAACCACCAAGTGTAGGCCACTACCCTTCATAGTTAACTATTATACCTCACAGCCTGCGGTCCTAACCACCAAGTGTAGGCCACTACCCTTCATAGTTAACTATTATACCTCACAGCCTGCCGTCCTAACCACCAAGTGTAGACCACTACCCTTCATAGTTAACTATTATACCTCACAGCCTGCCGTCCTAACCACCAAGTGTAGGCCACTACCCTTCATAGTTAACTATTATACCTCACAGCCTGCCATCCTAACCACCAAGTGTAGGCCACTACCCTTCATAGTTAACTATTATACCTCACAGCCTGCCATCCTAACCACCAAGTGTAGGCCACTACCCTTCATAGTTAACCATTATACCTCACAGCCTGCCGTCCTAACCACCAAGTGTGGGCCACTACCCTTCATAGTTAACTATTATACCTCACAGCCTGCCGTCCTAACCACCAAGTGTAGGCCACTACCCTTCATAGTTAACTATTATACCTCACAGCCTGCCGTCCTAACCACCAAGTGTAGGCCACTACCCTTCATAGTTAACTATTATACCTCACAGCCTGCCATCCTAACCACCAAGTGTACGCCACTACCCTTCATAGTTAACTATTATACCTCACAGCCTGCCGTCCTAACCACCAAGTGTAGGCCACTACCCTTCATAGTTAACTATTATACCTCACAGCCTGCCGTCCTAACCACCAAGTGTAGGCCACTACCCTTCATACTTAACTATCATACCTCACAGCCTCCGTCCTAATCACCAAGTGTAGGCCACTACCCTTCATAGTTAACTATTATACCTCACAGCCTGCCGTCCTAACCACCAAGTGTAGGCCACTACCCTTCATAGTTAACTATTATACCTCAGCCTGCCGTCCTAACCACCAAGTGTAGGCCACTACTCTTCATAGTTAACTATTATACCTCACAGCCTGCCGTCCTAACCACCAAGTGTAGGATACTACCCTTCATAGTTAACTATTATACCACACAGCCTGCCGTCCTAACCACCAAGTGTAGGCCACTACCCTTCATAGTTAACTATTATACCTCACAGCCTGTCGTCCTAACCACCAAGTGTAGGCCACTACCCTTCATAGTTAACTATTATACCTCACAGCCTGCCGTCCTAACCACCAAGTGCAGGCCACTACCCTTCATAGTTAACTCTTATACCTCACAGCCTGCCGTCCTAATCACAAAGTGTAGGCCACTACCCTTCATAGTTAACTATTATACCTCACAGCCTGCCGTCCTAACCACCAAGTGTAGACCACTACCCTTCATAGTTAACTATTATACCTCACAGCCTGCCGTCCTAACCACCAAGTGTAGGCCACTACCCTTCATAGTTAACTGTTATACCTCACAGCCTGCCATCCTAACCACCAAGTGTAGGCCACTACAATTCGTAGTTAACTATTATACCTCACAGCCTGCCATCCTAACCACCAAGTGTAGGCCACTACCCTTCAGAGTTAACCATTATACCTCACAGCCTGCCGTCCTAACCACCAAGTGTGGGCCACTACCCTTCATAGTTAACTATTATACCTCACAGCCTGCCGTCCTAACCACCAAGTGTAGGCCACTACCCTTCATAGTTAACTATTATACCTCACAGCCTGCCGTCCTAACCACCAAGTGTAGGCCACTACCCTTCATAGTTAACTATTATACCTCACAGCCTGCCGTCCTAACCACCAAGTGTACGCCACTACCCTTCATAGTTAACTATTATACCTCACAGCCTGCCGTCCTAACCACCAAGTGTAGGCCACTACCCTTCATAGTTAACTATTATACCTCACAGCCTGCCGTCCTAACCACCAAGTGTAGGCCACTACCCTTCATACTTAACTATCATACCTCACAGCCTCCGTCCTAATCACCAAGTGTAGGCCACTACCCTTCATAGTTAACTATTATACCTCACAGCCTGCCGTCCTAACCACCAAGTGTAGGCCACTACCCTTCATAGTTAACTATTATACCTCACAGCCTGCCGTCCTAACCACCAAGTGTAGGATACTACCCTTCATAGTTAACTATTATACCACACAGCCTGCCGTCCTAACCACCAAGTGTAGGCCACTACCCTTCATAGTTAACTATTATACCTCACAGCCTGTCGTCCTAACCACCAAGTGTAGGCCACTACCCTTCATAGTTAACTATTATACCTCACAGCCTGCCTTCCTAACCACCAAGTGCAGGCCACTACCCTTCATAGTTAACTCTTATACGTCACAGCCTGCCGTCCTAACCACCAAGTGTAGGCCACTACCCTTCATAGTTAACTATTATACCTCACAGCCTGCCGTCCTAACCACCAAGTGTAGGCCACTACCCTTCATAGTTAACTGTTATACCTCACAGCCTGCCGTCCTAACCACCAAGTGTAGGCCACTACCCTTCATAGTTAACTATTATACCTCACAGCCTGCCGTCCTAACCACCAAGTGTATGCCACTACCCTTCATAGTTAACTATTATACCTCACAGCCTGCCATCCTAACCACCAAGTGTAAGCCACTACCCTTCATAGTTAACTATTATACCTCACAGCCTGCCGTCCTAACCACCAAGTGCAGGCCACTACCCTTCATAGTTAACTCTTATACCTCACAGCCTGCCGTCCTAACCACCAAGTGTAGGCCACTACCCTTCATAGTTAACTATTATACCTCACAGCCTGCCGTCCTAACCACCAAGTGTAGACCACTACCCTTCATAGTTAACTATTATACCTCACAGCCTGCCGTCCTAACCACCAAGTGTAGGCCACTACCCTTCATAGTTAACTATTATACCTCACAGCCTGCCATCCTAACCACCAAGTGTAGGCCACTACCCTTCGTAGTTAACTATTATACCTCACAGCCTGCCATCCTAACCACCAAGTGTAGGCCACTACCCTTCATAGTTAACCATTATACCTCACAGCCTGCCGTCCTAACCACCAAGTGTGGGCCACTACCCTTCATAGTTAACTATTATACCTCACAGCCTGCCGTCCTAACCACCATGTGTAGGCCACTACCCTTCATAGTTAACTATTATACCTCACAGCCTGTCGTCCTAACCACCAAGTGTAGGCCACTACCCTTCATAGTTAACTATTATACCTCACAGCCTGCCGTCCTAACCACCAAGTGTAGGCCACTACCCTTCATAGTTAACTATTATACCTCACAGCCTGCCATCCTAACCACCAAGTGTACGCCACTACCCTTCATAGTTAACTATTATACCTCACAGCCTGCCGTCCTAACCACCAAGTGTAGGCCACTACCCTTCATAGTTAACTATTATACCTCACAGCCTGCCGTCCTAACCACCAAGTGTAGGCCACTACCCTTCATACTTAACTATCATACCTCACAGCCTCCGTCCTAATCACCAAGAGTAGGCCACTACCCTTCATAGTTAGCTATTATACCTCACAGCCTGCCGTCCTAACCACCAAGTGTAGGCCACTACCCTTCATAGTTAACTATTATACCTCACAGCCTGCCGTCCTAACCACCAAGTGTAGGATACTACCCTTCATAGTTAACTATTATACCACACAGCCTGCCGTCCTAACCACCAAGTGTAGGCCACTACCCTTCATAGTTAACTATTATACCTCACAGCCTGTCGTCCTAACCACCAAGTGTAGGCCACTACCCTTCATAGTTAACTATTATACCTCACAGCCTGCCGTCCTAACCACCAAGTGCAGGCCACTACCCTTCATAGTTAACTCTTATACCTCACAGCCTGCCGTCCTAACCACCAAGTGTAGGCCACTACCCTTCATAGTTAACTATTATACCTCACAGCCTGCCGTCCTAACCACCAAGTGTAGGCCACTACCCTTCATAGTTAACTATTATACCTCACAGCCTGCCGTCCTAACCACCAAGTGTAGGCCACTACCCTTCATAGTTAACTGTTATACCTCACAGCCTGCCGTCCTAACCACCAAGTGTAGGCCACTACCCTTCATAGTTAACTATTATACCTCACAGCCTCTGTCCTAACCACCAAGTGTAGGCCACTACCCTTCATAGTTAACTATTATACCTCACAGCCTGCCGTCCTAACCAGCAAGTGTAGGCCACTACCCTTCATAGTTAACTATTATACCTCACAGCCTGCCGTCCTAACCACCAAGTGTAGGCCACTACCCTTCATAGTTAACTATTATACCTCACAGCCTGCCATCCTAACCACCAAGTGTAAGCCACTACCCTTCATAGTTAACTATTATACCTAACAGCCTGCCGTCCTAACCACCAAGTGTAGGCCACTACCCTTCATAGTTAACTATTATACCTCACAGCCTCTGTCCTAACCACAAAGTGTAGGCCACTACCCTTCATAGTTAACTATTATACCTCACAGCCTGCCGTCCTAACCACCAAGTGTAGGCCACTACCCTTCATAAACTATTATACCTCACAGCCTGCCGTCCTAACCACCAAGTGCAGGTCACTACCCTTCATAGTTAACTATTATACCTCACAGCCTCCGTCCTAACCACCAAGTGTAGGCCACTACCCTTCATAGTTAACTATTATACCTCACAGCCTGCCGTCCTAACCACCAAGTGTAGGCCACTACCCTTCATAGTTAACTATTATACCTCACAGCCTCCGTCCTAACCACCAAGTGTAGGCCACTGCCCTTCATAGTTAACTATTATACCTCACAGCCTGCCATCCTAACCACCAAGTGTAGGCCACTACCCTTCATAGTTAACTATTATACCTCAAAGCCTCCGTCCTAACCACCAAGTGTAGGCCACTACCTTTCATAGTTAACTATTATACCTCACAGCCTGCCGTCCTAACCACCAAGTGTAGGCCACTACCCTTCATAGTTAACTATTATACCTCACAGCCTCTGTCCTAACCACCAAGTGTAGGCCACTACCCTTCATAGTTAACTATTATACCTCAGAGCCTGCCGTCCTAACCACCAAGTGTAGGCCACTACCCTTCATAGTTAACTATTATACCTCACAGCCTGCCATCCTAACCACCAAGTGTAGGCCACTACCCTTCATAGTTAACTATTATACTTCAGCCTGCCGTCCTAACCACCAAGTGTAGGCCACTACCCTTCATAGTTAACTATTATACCTCACAGCCTGCCGTCCTAACCACCAAGTGTAGGATACTACCCTTCATAGTTAACTATTATACCACACAGCCTGCCGTCCTAACCACCAAGTGTAGGCCACTACCCTTCATAGTTAACTATTATACCTCACAGCCTGTCGTCCTAACCACCAAGTGTAGGCCACTACCCTTCATAGTTAACTATTATACCTCACAGCCTGCCGTCCTAACCACCAAGTGCAGGCCACTACCCTTCATAGTTAACTCTTATACCTCACAGCCTGCCGTCCTAACCACCAAGTGTAGGCCACTACCCTTCATAGTTAACTATTATACCTCACAGCCTGCCGTCCTAACAACCAAGTGTAGACCACTACCCTTCATAGTTAACTATTATACCTCACAGCCTGCCGTCCTAACCACCAAGTGTAGGCCACTACCCTTCATAGTTAACTATTATACCTCACAGCCTGCCATCCTAACCACCAAGTGTAGGCCACTACCCTTCGTAGTTAACTATTATACCTCACAGCCTCTGTCCTAACCACCAAGTGTAGGCCACTACCCTTCATAGTTAACTATTATACCTCACAGCCTGCCGTCCTAACCAGCAAGTGTAGGCCACTACCCTTCATAGTTAACTATTATACCTCACAGCCTGCCGTCCTAACCACCAAGTGTAGGCCACTACCCTTCATAGTTAACTATTATACCTCACAGCCTGCCATCCTAACCACCAAGTGTAAGCCACTACCCTTCATAGTTAACTATTATACCTAACAGCCTGCCGTCCTAACCACCAAGTGTAGGCCACTACCCTTCATAGTTAACTATTATACCTCACAGCCTCTGTCCTAACCACAAAGTGTAGGCCACTACCCTTCATAGTTAACTATTATACCTCACAGCCTGCCGTCCTAACCACCAAGTGTAGGCCACTACCCTTCATAAACTATTATACCTCACAGCCTGCCGTCCTAACCACCAAGTGCAGGTCACTACCCTTCATAGTTAACTATTATACCTCACAGCCTCCGTCCTAACCACCAAGTGTAGGCCACTACCCTTCATAGTTAACTATTATACCTCACAGCCTGCCGTCCTAACCACCAAGTGTAGGCCACTACCCTTCATAGTTAACTATTATACCTCACAGCCTCCGTCCTAACCACCAAGTGTAGGCCACTGCCCTTCATAGTTAACTATTATACCTCACAGCCTGCCATCCTAACCACCAAGTGTAGGCCACTACCCTTCATAGTTAACTATTATACCTCAAAGCCTCCGTCCTAACCACCAAGTGTAGGCCACTACCTTTCATAGTTAACTATTATACCTCACAGCCTGCCGTCCTAACCACCAAGTGTAGGCCACTACCCTTCATAGTTAACTATTATACCTCACAGCCTCTGTCCTAACCACCAAGTGTAGGCCACTACCCTTCATAGTTAACTATTATACCTCAGAGCCTGCCGTCCTAACCACCAAGTGTAGGCCACTACCCTTCATAGTTAACTATTATACCTCACAGCCTGCCATCCTAACCACCAAGTGTAGGCCACTACCCTTCATAGTTAACTATTATACTTCAGCCTGCCGTCCTAACCACCAAGTGTAGGCCACTACCCTTCATAGTTAACTATTATACCTCACAGCCTGCCGTCCTAACCACCAAGTGTAGGATACTACCCTTCATAGTTAACTATTATACCACACAGCCTGCCGTCCTAACCACCAAGTGTAGGCCACTACCCTTCATAGTTAACTATTATACCTCACAGCCTGTCGTCCTAACCACCAAGTGTAGGCCACTACCCTTCATAGTTAACTATTATACCTCACAGCCTGCCGTCCTAACCACCAAGTGCAGGCCACTACCCTTCATAGTTAACTCTTATACCTCACAGCCTGCCGTCCTAACCACCAAGTGTAGGCCACTACCCTTCATAGTTAACTATTATACCTCACAGCCTGCCGTCCTAACAACCAAGTGTAGACCACTACCCTTCATAGTTAACTATTATACCTCACAGCCTGCCGTCCTAACCACCAAGTGTAGGCCACTACCCTTCATAGTTAACTATTATACCTCACAGCCTGCCATCCTAACCACCAAGTGTAGGCCACTACCCTTCGTAGTTAACTATTATACCTCACAGCCTGCCATCCTAACCACCAAGTGTAGGCCACTACCCTTCATAGTTAACCATTATACCTCACAGCCTGCCGTCCTAACCACCAAGTGTGGGCCACTACCCTTCATAGTTAACTATTATACCTCACAGCCTGCCGTCCTAACCACCAAGTGTAGGCCACTACCCTTCATAGTTAACTATTATACCTCACAGCCTGCCGTCCTAACCACCAAGTGTAGGCCACTACCCTTCATAGTTAACTATTATACCTCACAGCCTGCCGTCCTAACCACCAAGTGTAGGCCACTACCCTTCATAGTTAACTATTATACCTCACAGCCTGCCATCCTAACCACCAAGTGTACGCCACTACCCTTCATAGTTAACTATTATACCTCACAGCCTGCCGTCCTAACCACCAAGTGTAGGCCACTACCCTTCATAGTTAACTATTATACCTCACATCCTGCCGTCCTAACCACCAAGTGTAGGCCACTACCCTTCATACTTAACTATCATACCTCACAGCCTCCGTCCTAATCACCAAGTGTAGGCCACTACCCTTCATAGTTAACTATTATACCTCACAGCCTGCCGTCCTAACCACCAAGTGTAGGCCACTACCCTTCATAGTTAACTATTATACCTCACAGCCTGCCGTCCTAACCACCAAGTGTAGGATACTACCCTTCATAGTTAACTATTATACCACACAGCCTGCCGTCCTAACCACCAAGTGTAGGCCACTACCCTTCATAGTTAACTATTATACCTCACAGCCTGCCGTCCTAACCACCAAGTGTAGGCCACTACCCTTCATAGTTAACTATTATACCTCACAGCCTGCCATCCTAACCACCAAGTGTACGCCACTACCCTTCATAGTTAACTATTATACCTCACAGCCTGCCGTCCTAACCACCAAGTGTAGGCCACTACCCTTCATAGTTAACTATTATACCTCACAGCCTGCCGTCCTAACCACCAAGTGTAGGCCACTACCCTTCATACTTAACTATCATACCTCACAGCCTCCGTCCTAATCACCAAGTGTAGGCCACTACCCTTCATAGTTAACTATTATACCTCACAGCCTGCCGTCCTAACCACCAAGTTTAGGCCACTACCCTTCATAGTTAACTATTATACCTCACAGCCTGCCGTCCTAACCACCAAGTGTAGGATACTACCCTTCATAGTTAACTATTATACCACACAGCCTGCCGTCCTAACCACCAAGTGTAGGCCACTACCCTTCATAGTTAACTATTATACCTCACAGCCTGTCGTCCTAACCACCAAGTGTAGGCCACTACCCTTCATAGTTAACTATTATACCTCACAGCCTGCCGTCCTAACCACCAAGTGCAGGCCACTACCCTTCATAGTTAACTCTTATACCTCACAGCCTGCCGTCCTAACCACCAAGTGTAGGCCACTACCCTTCATAGTTAACTATTATACCCCACAGCCTGCCGTCCTAACCACCAAGTGTAGGCCACTACCCTTCATAGTTAACTATTATACCTCACAGCCTGCCGTCCTAACCACCAAGTGTAGGCCACTACCCTTCATAGTTAACTGTTATACCTCACAGCCTGCCGTCCTAACCACCAAGTGTAGGCCACTACCCTTCATAGTTAACTATTATACCTCACAGCCTCTGTCCTAACCACCAAGTGTAGGCCACTACCCTTCATAGTTAACTATTATACCTCACAGCCTGCCGTCCTAACCAGCAAGTGTAGGCCACTACCCTTCATAGTTAACTATTATACCTCACAGCCTGCCGTCCTAACCACCAAGTGTAGGCCACTACCCTTCATAGTTAACTATTATACCTCACAGCCTGCCATCCTAACCACCAAGTGTAAGCCACTACCCTTCATAGTTAACTATTATACCTCACAGCCTGCTGTCCTAACCACCAAGTGTAGGCCACTACCCTTCATAGTTAACTATTATACCTCACAGCCTCTGTCCTAACCACCAAGTGTAGGCCACTACCCTTCATAGTTAACTATTATACCTCACAGCCTGCCGTCCTAACCACCAAGTGTAGGCCACTACCCTTCATAAACTATTATACCTCACAGCCTGCCGTCCTAACCACCAAGTGCAGGTCACTACCCTTCATAGTTAACTATTATACCTCACAGCCTCCGTCCTAACCACCAAGTGTAGGCCACTACCCTTCATAGTTAACTATTATACCTCACAGCCTGCCATCCTAACCACCAAGTGTAGGCCACTACCCTTCATAGTTAACTATTATACCTCAAAGCCTCCGTCCTAACCACCAAGTGTAGGCCACTACCTTTCATAGTTAACTATTATACCTCACAGCCTGCCGTCCTAACCACCAAGTGTAGGCCACTACCCTTCATAGTTAACTATTATACCTCACAGCCTCTGTCCTAACCACCAAGTGTAGGCCACTACCCTTCATAGTTAACTATTATACCTCACAGCCTGCCGTCCTAACCACCAAGTGTAGGCCACTACCCTTCATAGTTAACTATTATACCTCACAGCCTGCCATCCTAACCACCAAGTGTAGGCCACTACCCTTCATAGTTAACTATTATACCTCACAGCCTGCCGTCCTAACCACCAAGTGTAGGCCACTACCCTTCATAGTTAACTATTATACCTCACAGCCTCCGTCCTAACCACCAAGTGTAGGCCACTACCTTTCATAGTTAACTATTATACCTCACAGCCTGCCGTCCTAACCACCAAGTGCAGGCCACTACCCTTCATAGTTAACTCTTATACCTCACAGCCTGCCGTCCTAACCACCAAGTGTAGGCCACTACCCTTCATAGTTAACTATTATACCTCACAGCCTGCCGTCCTAACCACCAAGTGTAGGCCACTACCCTTCATAATTAACTATTATACCTCACAGCCTGCCGTCCTAACCACCAAGTGTAGGCCACTACCCTTCATAGTTAACTATTATACCTCACAGCCTGCCGTCCTAACCACCAAGTGTAGGCCACTACCCTTCATAGTTAACTATTATACCTCACAGCCTGCCGTCCTAACCACCAAGTGTAGGCCACTACCCTTCATAGTTAACTATTATACTTCACAGCCTGCCGTCCTAACCACCAAGTGTAGGCCACTACCCTTCATAGTTAACTATTATACCTCACAGCCTGCCGTCCTAACCACCAAGTGTAGGCCACTACCCTTCATAGTTAACTATTATACCTCACAGCCTCTGTCCTAACCACCAAGTGTAGGCCACTACCCTTCATAGTTAACTATTATACCTCACAGCCTGCCGTCCTAACCACCAAGTGTAGGCCACTACCCTTCATAGTTAACTATTATACCTCACAGCCTGCCGTCCTAACCACCAAGTGTAGGCCACTACCCTTCATAGTTAACTATTATACCTCACAGCCTCCGTCCTAACCACCAAGTGTAGGCCACTTCCCTTCATAGTTAACTATTATACCTCAGAGCCTGCCGTCCTAACCACAAAGTGTAGGCCACTACCCTTCATAGTTAACTATTATACCTCACAGCCTCTGTCCTAACCACCAAGTGTAGGACATTACTCTTCATAGTTAACTATTATACATCACAGCCTGCCGTCCTAACCAGCAAGTGTAGGCCACTACCCTTCATAGTTAACTATTATACCTCACAGCCTGGCGTCCTAACCACCAAGTGTAAGCCACTACCCTTCATAGTTAACTATTATACCTCACAGCCTGCCTTCCTAACCACCAAGTGTAGGCCAATACCCTTCATAGTTAACTATTATACCTCACAGCCTCTGTCCTAACCACCAAGTGTAGGCCACTACCCTTCATAGTTAACTATTATACCTCACAGCCTGCCGTCCTAACCACCAAGTGTAGGCCACTACCCTTCATAAACTATTATACCTCACAGCCTGCCGTCCTAACCACCAAGTGCAGGTCACTACCCTTCATAGTTAACTATTATACCTCACAGCCTCAGTCCTAACCACCAAGTGTAGGCCACTACCCTTCATAGTTAACTATTATACCTCACAGCCTGCCGTCCTAACCACCAAGTGTAGGCCACTACCCTTCATAGTTAACTATTATACCTCACAGCCTGCCGTCCTAACCACCAAGTGTAGGCCACTACCCTTCATAGTTAACTATTATACCTCACAGCCTCCGTCCTAACCACCAAGTGTAGGCCACTACCCTTCATAGTTAACTATTATACCTCACAGCCTGCCGTCCTAACCACCAAGTGTAGGCCACTACCCTTCATAGTTAACTATTATACCTCAAAGCCTCCGTCCTAACCACCAAGTGTAGGCCACTACCTTTCATAGTTAACTATTATACCTCACAGCCTGCCGTCCTAACCACCAAGTGTAGGCCACTACCCTTCATAGTTAACTATTATACCTCACAGCCTCTGTCCTAACCACCAAGTGTAGGCCACTACCCTTCATAGTTAACTATTATACCTCACAGCCCGCCGTCCTAACCACCAAGTGTAGGCCACTACCCTTCATAGTTAACTATTATACCTCACAGCCTGCCATCCTAACCACCAAGTGTAGGCCACTACCCTTCATAGTTAACTATTATACCACACAGCCTGCCGTCCTAACCACCAAGTGTAGGCCACTACCCTTCATAGTTACCTATTATACCTCACAGCCTCCGTCCTAACCACCAAGTGTAGGCCACTACCTTTCATAGTTAACTATTATACCTCACAGCCTGCCGTCCTAACCACCAAGTGTAGGCCACTACCCTTCATAGTTAACTATTATACCTCACAGCCTGCCGTCCTAACCACCAAGTGTAGGCCACTACCCTTCATAGTTAACTATTATACCTCACAGCCTGCCGTCCTAACCACCAAGTGTAGGCCACTACCCTTCATAGTTAACTATTGCACCTCACAGCCTGCCATCCTAACCACCAAGTGTAGGCCATTACCCTCCATAGTTAACTATTGTACCTCACAGCCTGCCGTCCTAACCACCAAGTGTAGGCCACTACCCTTCATAGTTAACTATTATACCTCACAGCCTGCCGTCCTAACCACCAAGTGTAGGCCACTACCCTTCATAGTTAACTATTATACATCACAGCCTCCGTCCTAACCACCAAGTGTAGGCCACTACCTTTCATAGTTAACTATTATACCTCACAGCCTCCGTCCTAACCACCAAGTGTAGGCCACTACCCTTCATAGTTAACTATTATACCTCACAGCCTCTGTCCTAACCACCAAGTGTAGGACATTACTCTTCATAGTTAACTATTATACCTCACAGCCTGCCGTCCTAACCACCAAGTGTAGGCCACTACCCTTCATAGTTAACTATTATACCTCACAGCCTGCGGTCCTAACCACCAAGTGTAGGCCACTACCCTTCATAATTAACTATTATACCTCACAGCCTGCTGTCCTAACCACCAAGTGTAGGCCACTACCCTTCATAGTTAACTATTATACCTCACAGCCTGCCGTCCTAACCACCAAGTGTGGGCCACTACCCTTTATAGTTAACTATTATATCTCACAGCCTCCGTCCTAACCAACAAGTGTAGGCCACTACCCTTCATAGTTAATTATTATACCTCACAGCCTGCCGTCCTAACCACCAAGTGTGGGCCACTACCCTTCATTGTTAACTATTATACCTCACAGCCTCCGTCCTAACCACCGAGTGTAGGCCACTACCCTTCATAGTTAACTATTATACCTCACAGCCTGCCGTCCTAACCACCAAGTGTGGGCCACTACCCTTCATAGTTAACTATTATACCTCACAGCCTGCCGTCCTTACCACTAAGTGTAGGCCACTACCCTTCATAGTTAACTATTATACCTTACAGCCTGCCGTCCTAACCACCAAGTGTAGGCCACTACCCTTCATAGTTAACTATTATACCTCACAGCCTGCCGTCCTAACCACCAAGTGTGGGCCACTACCCTTCATAGTTAACTATTATACCTCACAGCCTGCCGTCCTAACCACCAAGTGTAGGCCACTACCCTTCATAGTTAACTATTATACCTCACAGCCTGCCGTCCTAACCACCAAGTGTAGGCCACTACCCTTCATAGTTAACTATTGCACCTCACAGCCTGCCATCCTAACCACCAAGTGTAGGCCATTACCCTCCATAGTTAACTATTGTACCTCACAGCCTGCCGTCCTAACCACCAAGTGTAGGCCACTACCCTTCATAGTTAACTATTATACCTCACAGCCTGCCGTCCTAACCACCAAGTGTAGGCCACTACCCTTCATAGTTAACTATTATACCTCACAGCCTCCGTCCTAACCACCAAGTGTAGGCCACTACCTTTCATAGTTAACTATTATACCTCACAGCCTCCGTCCTAACCACCAAGTGTAGGCCACTACCCTTCATAGTTAACTATTATACCTCACAGCCTGCCGTCCTAACCACCAAGTGTAGGCCACTACCCTTCATAGTTAACTATTATACCTCACAGCCTGCGGTCCTAACCACCAAGTGTAGGCCACTACCCTTCATAATTAACTATTATACCTCACAGCCTGCTGTCCTAACCACCAAGTGTAGGCCACTACCCTTCATAGTTAACTATTATACCTCACAGCCTGCCGTCCTAACCACCAAGTGTGGGCCACTACCCTTTATAGTTAACTATTATACCTCACAGCCTCCGTCCTAACCAACAAGTGTAGGCCACTACCCTTCATAGTTAATTATTATACCTCACAGCCTGCCGTCCTAACCACCAAGTGTGGGCCACTACCCTTCATTGTTAACTATTATACCTCACAGCCTCCGTCCTAACCACCAAGTGTAGGCCACTACCCTTCATAGTTAACTATTATACCTCACAGCCTGCCGTCCTAACCACCAAGTGTGGGCCACTACCCTTCATAGTTAACTATTATACCTCACAGCCTGCCGTCCTAACCACTAAGTGTAGGCCACTACCCTTCATAGTTAACTATTATACCTTACAGCCTGCCGTCCTAACCATCAAGTGTAGGCCACTACCCTTCATAGTTAGCTATTATACCTCACAGCCTGCCGTCCTAACCACCAAGTGTGGGCCACTACCCTTCATAGTTAACTATTATACCTCACAGCCTGCCGTCCTAACCACCAAGTGTAGGCCACTACCCTTCATAGTTAACTATTATACCTCACAGCCTGCCGTCCTAACCACCAAGTGTAGGCCACTACCCTTCATAGTTAACTATTATAACTCACAGCCTGCCATCCTAACCACCAAGTGTAGGCCACTACCCTTCATAGTTAACTATTATACCTCACAGCCTGCCATCCTAACCACCAAGTGTAGGCCACTACCCTTCATAGTTAACTATTATACCTCACAGCCTGCCGTCCTAACCAACAAGTGTAGGCCACTACCCTTCATAGTGTTTACATTTATTGCTCTACTTGTATTTTTAACCCGTATGAGTACCTGTATTTAAAACATGGAGGGGGTGGGTGGCAAGAAAAGCCTCTAACTTAATGCCATGGGAATCACAGTGAGACCCCCCCCCAGAGGAAATGGTGGGCATTAAAATCACCAAGTAATGGAATCGGTGGCGGTAATGATGAAACAAGAAAGGCAATATCCGGAATAGATAATGCCCGAGAAGGAGAGAGATGTAAAGAACAGAGCATATACCACCTATGCAAGTGGATACGGGCTGCTGTGTAATGCAGCAAAGTACGAACAAATAGCTGATGGTACGGAATATCAGTGCGTAGAAGAAGGGCACTTTCATTAAAGGTCCCATCAGGAAAAGGATCTGAAGAATACAATAAATTATAGCCTAAGATGGGATAGATAACAGCAGAGTGTAATTTTGGTTCCTGTAAGCAAACACCAACAGGGGAAAACTGGGAGAGTAACATCTGAAGCTCGCTCTGATTACCCGAGGCGGCGTATATTCCACTGTAAATAGGCCATGATTGGCAATGATAAAGATACTTGAAATCCACAGGTAAGGGTTCCTACGGACTAGAGGGGTTAGAAAAGTCCACATTCGGAGGCAGTGGAAAACGTTCAAGCAGTGAAGGAATGGTGCGCTGTGAAGAAAGAAGTTGCGCAGATGGAGCAGAGGAGAGAGTAAGAGCGGAGGGTGGATCAGTGTCCATTGATGGTTTGGTCTCTGCAATATATTCAGAGATTGCTTCAAGTGTTTCGAAATTCAGAAACGTCGTATGGGTGACAATATTGGAAATGGAAGGGGGAGGATGAGTAAAGATTGGAACTGTATTGGACTGTACCAAGGTAGGGGGGGCAAAAGGGTGAAGGGAAGTGGAGAAGCGTGGAAGGGGACAGAAGAGGCAGAAACCTGGGAGGTGGCAGAAGAGGAAGAAACTTGGGAGGGAACAGGGGAGGAAGGTATAGTACAAGGAGGAGGGTGAACCTCTACACTTGTAACAGAGCCAGTGAGAGGGGGAGAACCAGGTACAGAGACAGGGAAGGTAAAATGAGGAGGTGGAAGATGGGTAGGAGGTGTTAACAGACCCTTTTTTTGACTTTTGAGAAGTAGAGAGACGACTGGGAGGAGGTGTCATACGAGATCTCGTCGCTACTGAGGCTTGTGAGAGAGAACACGAAGAAGCGAGATCAGACTGAGGCGTTGGAGTAGGGATGTCTGAGCCGAGGACAGCAAAAGAATTAGATACAGGAGTGACTATGGGAGAGGTAACCACAGAGGTGGGTGCAGAAGATGGGATACCAGAAGTGGGGGGACGTTTTGAAACACGGGAATAAGAAACACGAGGGAGTCTCCCTTGGAGGCGGAGATGAGAAACTGCCATGGCATAAGGGAGACCTTCTGCCTCTTTCAGGTAACGGATTTCCCGCTCGTTTAAGCAGACTTGACAACGGCGAGAGTACGAAGGGTGAGCCTCATGACAATTAAGGCAAGAGGGAGATCGATTGCAAGACGTATTATAATGATCATCGGCACCACAGACTGGGCATTCGGCAATAGATCTGCAATATCTCGCTGGATGGCCAAATCGCCAGCAATTTCTACACTGTTGCGGTGTAGGGATCACCTATCGAACTTGTAACCGATGTCCTGCTATATAAACTGAGGATGGGAGTTCATGGCTGTCAAAAGTTAAACGAGCCACATTGCTAGGGTATCGTCTCCGCCCGCAGACAGGAAGAACGTAAGTGTCTACCTTGAGGATTGGGAGATCTTGGAGTTCCAGCTGTTCAAGAATGTCAGTGCCACATGTCTGGAAATTTTGTTGAACTATGGTATAGGGCAGAATGACGGTACCACTACAAGAATTGAGGGAATGATGTTTTTCAATAGTGACAGGAACAGTATCGATATTGGAAAGACGAGAAAGCTCATGAGCCTGGGTAGCATTATGTAGGTGATGATGCACATACCGCTCTTAAGAGCATGAAAAGAAATATCTTTACCAACATGGCGTAGGAGTGCCTTGCCAATACTGTGGTCAGAAAGATAGGCAGTAGAGGAAGTCTGTCGTAAAGTGAAGAATTTAGTCCATTGTTCAGTCTGAAACTGAGCATGGAAAGGTAGTGAAGGACGTGTCGATCGTTTCTGAGAAGAACGAGAAGGTGGAGAAGTATCATCAGCAGGTAATTGTGGTTGGCGTTTAGGCGTGGGACCAGAGTTGGTCCGACGTGGAACGGGTCGGCAATTCGAAAATTGCCGCACCGTAGAGGGAGAGGCCGGAAGCATAGTCAGAGGAGAGCGAAGGTCAGATAAATCGAAGGAGTCAGTCGAGGCCTCAGTACCTGAAGCGGGTGAGGAAACAGCACTGGCAAGAGGTACAGAGGCATGAGGAATGTCTGAAGAATGGTCCAAAGACGAGGCGGGGTCAGAACGAGGTGCGGTATCAAGAAGGGGCCCAGGGGTAGCAGGTTCATGGACTAGGGCTGCCATGGTTAGGTTACTTCTTTCTTTTTGTTTTTAAGAAAAATAGAAAGAAGAAAAGAAAATAAAAATAAAAAAAAGAATAAAAAAGGGGAGACCAGGGAGGGATAGTTCCTAGGAGGAATGAAAGGGCCAGAAATCTCCCTCCGCGCCCAAGAGGACCTCAGCACCGCAAGTAGCACAGATGCAGCATGGAACCCGTGCCATACCCTACCCATCATGCCAGTAAACTAACAATCCGGGATAGCAACCTCATATCTGCCGAGCTACCTCGGTGGACAAAAGAGAAGGTGGCCGGAAATCCACCACAAAGCATACCTCCTTCGGCCACCACCCCTGGAATCCGAAAGGTGGCTTCAGAGATACACCCGTCGCTCGAGAGACACCCAAAGCCACCCTCTGGGAGACCAGAGAGGGATCGGGACATCCCCAGGCAATCCAGATTCCACGGCAAACTACACCACCGCCAAGAACCTCAACGGAATGGGATGGACCCCAGTACCCTTTCCCCTACCTAGGAACTAGCGTGCCTGTGTGAAAAAAAAAAAAACAAAGGCCAAAAAGGAAGGGCAAAAGGGAGGGGTGGGGAGGAGGAGGGAAGGAAAAAGGGGAGGATGGGATAGGGAACGGGGGATTGGGGTGTAATTAGGTTCGGTCTGAGGAAGGAGACCGACAGGTCTAATTCCTCAGACCAAGAGCCTCTTCACCACACCAAGAAGCCCCCCTTGAAGAGGTGGGTGTTACTAGATAGGTGTGGGTTACATCCTGGGTGTTAGTGGACTGGTGTGGGTCACATCCCAGGTGTTACTGGACTGGTGTGGGTCACATCCCAGGTGTTACTGGATAGGTGTGGGTTACATTCCGGGTGTTACTGGATAGGTGTGGGTTACATCCTGGGTGTTAGAGGACTGGTGTGGGTCACATCCTCGGTGTTACTGGAATGGTGTGGGTTACATTCTGGTGTTAGTCGACTTTGATAGGTCAAATCCTGGGTGCTACTGGACTGGTGTGGGTCACATCCCAGGTGTTACTGGTCTGGTGTGGGTCACATCCAGGGTGTTACTAGATAGGTGTGGGTTACATTCTGGGTGTTAATGGACTGGTGAGGGTCACATCCCAGGTGTTACTGGATAGGTGTGGGTTACATCCTGGGTGTTAGTGGACTGGTGTGGGTCACATCCTGGGTGTTAATGAACTGGTATGGGTCACATCCTGGGTGTTAGTGGACTGGTATGGGTCACATCCTGCGTGTTTCTGGACTGGTGTGTGTCACATCCTGGGTGTTAGTGGACTGGTATAGGTCACATCCTGGGTGTTTCTGAAATGGTGTGGGTTACATCCTGGGTGTTAGTGTACTGATGTGGGTCACATACTGGGTGTTAGTGGACTGGTATAGGTCACATCCTCGGTGTTACTGAAATGGTGTGGGTTACATTCTGGTGTTAGTGGACTTTTATGGGTCACATCCTCGGTGTTTCTGGAATAGTGTGGGCTTCATGTTGGGTGCTAGTGGACTGGTATGGGTCGCATCCTGGATGTTACTTGACTGGTATGGGTTACATCCTGGGTGTTAGTTAACTGGTGTTGCTCACATCATGGGTGTTACTGGGCAGGTGCGGGTTACATCCTGGGTGTCACTGGCCTGGTGTGGGTCACATCCTGGGTGTTACTGGACAGGTGTGGGTTACATCCTGGGTGTTAGTGAACTGGCATGGCTCACATCCTGGGTGTTACTGGACTGGTATGGGTCACATCCTGAGTGCTATTCGACTGGTATGAGTCACATCCTGGGTATTAGTGAACTGTTATGGGTCGCATCCTGGATCTTACTGGACTGGTGTGGGTCACATCCTGGGTGTTAGTGGACTGGTATGTGTCACATCCAGGGTGTTAATGGACTAATGTGGGTCACATCCTAGGTGTTACTGGAATGGTGTGGGTTACATTCTGATATTAGTGGACTTTTATGGGCCAGCAATAAACAACAAAATACCTTTCATCCGTGGACTGCTTGCAGAGGCAAAGGCAATGTTCGCGGCTTTCACTGAGACCCACATAAAGGATCACTTGGACAACGAAATATGGATCCCAGGTTACAACCTATACAGATGTGACAGAGTGAACAGGCAAAAGGGGGGGGTTGGCCTGTACATTGCAGAGTCACTTGTTTGCACAGAACTGCTTAATGCCTCAAATGACGTAGTGGAAGTTTTAGCAGTAAAGGTCGAGAACCAAAACCTAGTCATTGTGGTAGTCTACAAGCCTCCGGATGCAACATCCCAGCAATTCCAGGAACAGCTGTTAAAAATTGACCACTGTCTGGAAAATCTTCCAGCTCCTGCACCCAACATCTTGCTCCTGGGGGATTTCAACTTAAGGCACCTAAAATGGAGGAATATAGCAAATAATATTGTTGCAGTAATAACACCAGGAGGCAGCTCTGATGAAAACTCACACTCACACGAGCTTTTAAATCTCTGCACAAAATTCAATTTAAACCAGCAAATAATAGAGCCTACTAGACTGGAGAATACACTAGACCTCATCTTCACTAACAATGATGATCTGATAAGAAATGTCACCATATCAAAAACAATATACTCAGATCACAACATAATTGAGGTTCAGACATGTATGCGTGGAGCCTCAGACCGACAAAATGAGACTAGTCACGAGGGAGCATTCACCAAATTCAACTTCAATAACAAAAACATAAAGTGGGACCAAGTAAACCAAGTCCTAACCGATATAAGCTGGGAAGATATACTAAGCAACACAGACCCAAACTTATGCCTAGAACAGATTAACTCGGTGGCACTCGATGTATGCACAAGGCTTATTCCTCTAAGAAAAAGGAGGAGTAGATGTAAAATAGAAAGAGACAGGCGCTCCCTTTACAGGCGACGGAAAAGAATAACAGAGCGGCTAAAAGAGGTCAATATATCAGAAATGCGCAGGGAGACACTGGTCAGAGAAATAGCAAGCATCGAACTTAAGCTAAAAGAATCCTTTAGGAGTCAGGAATCGCGGGAAGAACTAAAAGCCATAAATGAAATCGAAAGAAACCCAAAGTATTTCTTCTCCTATGCCAAATCAAAATCGAGAACAACGTCCAGTATTGGGCCCCTACTTAAACAAGATGGGTCCTACACAGATGACAGCAAGGAAATGAGTGAGCTACTCAAGTCCCAATATGACTCAGTTTTTAGCAAGCCGCTAACCAGACTGAGAGTCGAAGATCAAAATGAATTTTTTATGAGAGAGCCACAAAATTTGATTAACACAAGCCTATCCGATGTTATCCTGACGCCAAATGACTTCGAACAGGCGATAAATGACATGCCCATGCACTCTGCCCCAGGGCCAGACTCATGGAACTCTGTGTTCATCAAGAACTGCAAGAAGCCCCTATCACGAGCCTTTTCCATCCTATGGAGAGGGAGCATGGACACGGGGGTCGTCCCTCAGTTACTAAAAACAACAGACATAGCCCCACTCCACAAAGGGGGCAGTAAAGCAACAGCAAAGAACTACAGACCAATAGCACTAACATCCCATATCATAAAAATCTTTGAAAGGGTCCTAAGAAGCAAGATCACCACCCATCTAGAAACCCATCAGTTACACAACCCAGGGCAACATGGGTTTAGAACAGGTCGCTCCTGTCTGTCTCAACTACTGGATCACTACGACAAGGTCCTAAATGCACTAGAAGACAAAAAGAATGCAGATGTAATATATACAGACTTTGCAAAAGCCTTCGACAAGTGTGACCATGGCGTAATAGCGCACAAAATGCGCGCTAAAGGAATAACAGGAAAAGTTGGTCGATGGATCTATAATTTCCTCACTAACAGAACACAGAGAGTAGTCGTCAACAGAGTAAAGTCCGAGGCAGCTACGGTGAAAAGCTCTGTTCCACAAGGCACAGTACTAGCTCCCATCTTGTTCCTCATCCTCATATCCGACATAGACAAGGATGTCAGCCACAGCACCGTGTCTTCCTTTGCAGATGACACCCGAATCTGCATGACAGTGTCTTCCATTGCAGACACTGCAAGGCTCCAGGCGGACATCAACCAAATCTTTCAGTGGGCTGCAGAAAACAATATGAAGTTCAACGATGAGAAATTTCAATTACTCAGATATGGTAAACATGAGGAAATTAAATCTTCATCAGAGTACAAAACAAATTCTGGCCACAAAATAGAGCGAAACACCAACGTCAAAGACCTGGGAGTGATTATGTCGGAGGATCTCACCTTCAAGGACCATAACATTGTATCAATCGCATCTGCTAGAAAAATGACAGGATGGATAATGAGAACCTTCAAAACTAGGGAGGCCAAGCCCATGATGACACTCTTCAGGTCACTTGTTCTATCTAGGCTGGAATATTGCTGCACTCTAACAGCACCTTTCAAGGCAGGTGAAATTGCCGACCTAGAAAATGTACAGAGAACTTTCACGGCGCGCATAACGGAGATAAAACACCTCAATTACTGGGAGCGCTTGAGGTTTCTAAACCTGTATTCCCTGGAACGCAGGAGGGAGAGATACATGATTATATACACCTGGAAAATCCTAGAGGGACTAGTACCGAACTTGCACACGAAAATCACTCACTACGAAAGCAAAAGACTTGGCAGACGATGCACCATCCCCCCAATGAAAAGCAGGGGTGTCACTAGCACGTTAAGAGACCATACAATAAGTGTCAGGGGACCGAGACTGTTCAACTGCCTCCCAGCACACATAAGGGGGATTACCAACAGACCCCTGGCAGTCTTCAAGCTGGCACTGGACAAGCACCTAAAGGCAGTTCCTGATCAGCCGGGCTGTGGCTCGTACGTTGGTTTGCGTGCAGCCAGCAGCAACAGCCTGGTTGATCAGGCGCTGATCCACCAGGAGGCCTGGTCACAGACCGGGCCGCGGGGGCGTTGACCCCCGAAACTCTCTCCAGGTAAACTCCAGGTAAACATCCTGGGTGTTACTGGACTGGTATGGGTCACATTTTGCGTGTTACTTGACAGGTGTAGGTCACATCCCGGGCATTACTGGATAGGTGTGGGTTACATCCTGGATGTTAGTGGACTGGTGTGGGTCAAATCCTGTTTGTTAGTGGACTGATATGGGTCACATCTCGGGTGTTTCTGGAATGATGTGGGTTACATTCTGGTATTAGTGGACTGGTATGGATCACATCCTGGGTGTTTCTGGAATGGTGTGGGTTACATCCTGGGTGCTAGTGAACTGGTGTGGGTCACATCCTGGGTGTTAGTGGACTGGTATGGGTGACGTCCTCGGTGTTACTGGAATGGTGTGGGTTACATTCTGGTGTTAGTAGACTGGTATGGGTCACATCCTGGGTATTTCTGGAATGGTTTGGGTTACATCCTGGGTGTTAGTGGAATGGTGTTGGTTACATCCTGGGTGTTAGTTGACTGGTATGGGTTGTATCCTGGATGTTACTGGACTGGTATGGGTCACATCTTGTGTGTTACTGGGCATGCGTGGGTAACATCCTGGGTGTTACTGAACTGGTATGGGTCACATCTTGGGAGTTACTGGACTGGTGTGGGTTACATCCTGGGTGTTACTGGACTGGTGTGGGTCACATCCTGGGTTTTACTGGACTGGTGTGGATTACATCCTGATTGCTACTCGAATGGTGTGGGTCAGATCCTGGATGTTAGTGGACTGGTGTGGGACACATCCTGGGTGTTACTGGACTGGTGTGTCTCACATCCTGGGTGTTACTGGACTGGTGTGGGTCACATCCTTGGTTTTACTGGACTGGTGTGGATTACATCCTGGGTGCTATTCGACTGGTATGGGTCACATCCTGGGTGTTACTGGACTGATGTGAATCACATCCTGGGTGTTGCTGGACAGGTGTGGGTTACATCCTGGGTGTTCGTGAGCTGGAGTGGGTCACATCCTTTGTGTTACTAGACTGGTGTTGGTCACATCCTGGGTGTTACTGGACTGGTGTGGGTTACATCCTGGATGCTATTCGTCTGGTGTGGGTCACATCTTGCATGTTAGTGGACTGGTGTGGGTCACATCCTGGGTGTTACTGGACAGGTGTGGGTTACATCCTGGATGCTATTCGTCTGGTGTGGGTCACATCTTGCATGTTAGTGGACTGGTGTGGGTCACATCCTGGGTGTTACTGGACAGGTGTGGGTTACATCCTGGATGCTATTCGTCTGGTGTGGGTCACATCTTGCATGTTAGTGGACTGGTATGGGTTACATCCTTGGTGCTACTGGACAGGCGTGGGTTACCTCCTGGTTGTTACTGGACAGGTGTGGGTTACATCCTGGGTGCTACTGGACAGGCGTGGGTTACCTCCTGGTTGTTACTGGACAGGTGTGGGTCACAACCTGTGAGCTTTTTGACTGGTGTGGGTCACATTCTAGGTGTTACTGGAATAGTGTTTACCTGGAGTTTACCTGGAGAGAGTTCCGGGGGTCAACGCCCCCGCGGCCCGGTCTGTGACCAGGCCTCCTTAGGTCAGTGTCCCAGGATGCGACCCACACCAGTCGACTAACACCCAGGTACCCATTTTACTGATGGGGAACATAGACAACAGGTGGAAAGAAACACGTCCAATGTTTCTACTCTGGCTGGGAATCGAACCCAGACCCTCACCGTGTGAAGCGAGAGCGTTAACCACCAGGCCACCATCCTGTGATAAAATTTACCTAACCTTCCTGAGATGTTGTGTATAAGAAGTAACTTTCTATATCATGTCAATGATGACAGCTGTGGTCCTTATAAGTCGTACTTGTAGAAAAAAATTATTATTTTTAATATTATTATTGTTAATAAAATTAATAATAATAATAATAATAATAATAATAATAATAATAATAATAATAATCAGCATGACTGTTATAAATTATTATCGCCATTATTATTGATATTTTGATCAATATTATTTTTTTATTATTATAAGTATTAATACTATTATTTTCGGTACCATAATGATTATTGTACACTTGTCATCGCAATGTACTACTGTACACTTACTATTGAACACTTGTGTGCACACTGTACTACTGTACACATTTTTAATTTGTATTTTTATATTACTAGTTTATACCTAGTTGTACTTTAGTTCATTCCAGCACAACACATAGACAACAACTTCATTATGTGTAGTAGTGACTATACCCTACATGACCAAAATACTCTAGCTATATACTTGTCCAAACTTCCTACCACTACAGATATCAGTAGTAGAACTCAACACACAACTCAGGATATAAATAACCATAATTTAAACCTAGAAGATGATTGATCACATTGACCCTGATCTAAACCTCCATAATCTGACACCCAATCAAAACCTATTGGAAAGTAACTGCCTTTATTACACAGCATCACAAGCCAGCACTATCCTAAACAATGCTAAAAGTCTATCAGTTCTTAACTACATCAGGTCCTTAAGCAAACACTATGATGACCTCCTGGCACTCCTTGAGTCGCTAAAGACACCCTTCTCCTGCATTATTCTTACTGAGACCTGGCTTAAGCAGGACACAATAGATATCTACCTTCTACCAGGATACACAGCAATCCACAACTGCAGACCATACCAAGTTCGGGGTGGTGTTGCAATCTATTACTCTAACCAATTATCTTGTATTAGCAACTCTTGCTTTAGTGATGAATATGGGGAATATATCTTTGCTAATTTTACTGTAAAAAACCTTAAGACACCTATAACAATCGGTGCCCTTTACCAGATACCCAACACAAACATCCCAAATTTCAGTGAGAAATTAAAGGCACTAATAACAAACAGACAAATGAACAAGCACCACCTTCTCTTACCTGGAGACTTCATTATCAACCTTGGTCTACCAGATGATCAGCCTGTAACTGATTTCATCAACAATATGAACAACACACTTCTCATACCAACAATAACTAAACCAACCAGGCTCACTGAGACAAGTGCAACCATAATAGACCACATATGGACCAATATACTAGCCCCACTTAAATCAGGGATAATCACACACCACTACTGACCACTACCCTACCTTCCTCTTGACAAACATTAGTAAACCACCTCTGGAATACAACAAAATTTCATTTAGACTCCATGACGAGGCCTCAATAAGGAATTTCACAGCTGATCTAGAGACTGTTGACTGGCCTACAGAATTCTCCAAGGCCAATGGTACTGATGACTGGACAGGCATTTTTCTTAACAAATTACTTAGACTATACAACAAACATTGTCTTATAAACACGAAACAGATCACAAATAAACGGCTTGGTTGCCCATGGCTAACCAGCACCATTCTGAAATCCATTGATAAGAAACACCAATATGAAAAGCAATATAGACAGGGCTTGATACACAAAGATATTCTTAAACACTATTCATCAGTTATCACCAAAGTAATAAAGAAAGCCAAACAACTATATTACTCCAGCAGATTCACTGACACAAGAGGAGATATAAAAAAGACCTGGAAAACACTCTCCTAGATTCTAGGGACCCACAAGCTGAAAAAAAACAAGAATATTGTGCTAACGAAACCTAATGAAACACCACTGCATCCCACTGACACAGCTAACAAGATAAACGACTTCTTCTCAACCATAGGATCTAATCTCGCCAATAAAATCCCACATACCAATGCCCATGCCGGAGACTACCTAGATGGGAATTTCCCTAATTCCTTCAATCTTGTACCAACTGAGCCCACGGAAGTCACCGAGATTATAAAGTCACTTAAAAATAACTCGGGGAATCTGTCTCATGTCCCACCATTATTGTACAAGCGAGCGGCCCATGTCCTTTTGCATGCTATTTCATTACTTTTTAACAAATCACTAGAAACTAGCACCTTCCCAAAACTACTAAAGACAGCAAGGGTTACACCAATACATAAAGGTGGTGACCCTACAGATTTAAACAACTATAGGCCAATATCAAACTTACAATTGTTATCCAAAATCTTTGAGAAACCCGTGCACAGGAGACCATATTCATTTATAACAGCACAAAACATACTCAAACCCTGCCAATTTGGATTCAGAAAAAAATAAAAGCACTAATGATGCAATTATAAAAATGCTAGATCTGCTTTACACAGCATTGGAAAATAAGGAATATCAGCTAGGAATTTTTATTGACCTAAGAAAAGCTTTTGGCACAGTAGACCACGGCATCCTACTCCACAAACTTGACCATTATGGTATAAGAGGCCATGCGCTTGCATATTTCAAATCCTACCTTACTAATAGGTATCAGTATGTCACCATTAACGATGAGAAATTTCAATTACTCAGATATGGCAAACACGAGGAAATTAAATCTTCATCAGAGTACAAAACAAATTCTGGCCACAAAATAGAGCAAAACACCAACGTCAAAGACCTGGGAGTGATCATGTCGGAGGATCTCACCTTCAAGGACCATAACATTGTATCAATCACATCTGCTAGAAAAATGACAGGATGGATAATGAGAACCTTCAAAACTAGGGAGGCCAAGCCCATGATGACACCCTTCAGGTCACTTGTTCTATCTAGGCTGGAATATTGCTGCACACTAACAGCACCTTTCAAGGCAGGTGAAATTGCTGACCTAGAAAATGTACAGAGAACCTTCTCGACTTACATAACAGAGATAAAACACCTCAATTACTGGGAGCGTTTGAGGTTCGTGAACCTGTATTCCCTGGAATGCAGGCGGGAGAGATACATGATTACATACACCTGGAAAATCCTAGAGGGACTAGTACCGAACTTGCACACGAAAATCACTCTCTACGAAAGCAAAAGACTTGGCAGATGATGCAACATCCCCGCAATGAAAAGCATGGGTGTCACTAGCACGTTAAGAGACCATACAGTAAGTGTCAGGGGCCCGAGACTGTTCAACTGCCTCCCAGCATACATAAGGGGGATTACCAACAGACCCCTGGCAGTCTTCAAGCTGGCACTGGACAAGCACCTAAAGTCGGTTCCTGACAAGCCGTGCTGTGGCTCGTAAGTTGGGTTGCGTGCAGCCAACAGTAACAGCCTGGTTGATCAGGCTCTGATCCACCAGGAGGCCTGGTCACAGACCGGGTAAACTCCAGGTAACTGACATCACTGACATAACTGACATCACTGACATCACTGACATCACTGACATACAATATAGAAAGTCCCTTGTTATGCACACCATTCCCAGCACAGTCTCGGCTGAGTGGTTGAGGGGAGTAGACGTGTGCTGGGGATCTGGACCTACTAATTCACAGGCCTACCCATTTCTCCCGACTGATAAGTCATCATTAAAACTCCTACTGTTGGAAGACAGCTTCAGTGTTGTGAGAACTCTTATGTGCGAGCTGTGACTAAGGATATACCTGGTCAAACACTGGAAATAGTTTTCCTTTTTGCAAAGGCCCTCACAGGCCTCTGCTTCCCCTCTGCCTTTCATTTGACCTCAGCCTTTCGCCTCTATCAACATGGAGTGTAGAGGCGAATTTTGCTAGTCCACTGCTACTCGTGCCTCTCAAAATGCTCACAACTCATCGCTTTACCAACCTGAGGAATAACGACGAGTGTGCATTCCTATGTGAGTTGGTAACCCAGGTGTCCACACACTGAAAATTCGTCTTTCACTCCAAGACACGTGTGCTAGAAGTTCTGCAAGTTTGGAGTAACAATCTCTACGAGTATTGCAGTGTGTGGTAACTCTTGAGAAGTCTGCCTCAGCCTGTGACCTTGAGTGAGGCACTGCATCACCTGCCTAAGACTTTCGCCCATATTGACTATGTGAAGAGAGGCGAATGTGCGTGCTCAGTTGCCCCTGCTGTTCTCCTGTGTCCCCAGCTCTCCTCCTTTAAACTCAGCCGTTCGCCTCTATCAACGACGTGCAGTGTAGAGGTGTATTTTGCTGCCCCGCTGGTACTCGAATATGTGAGTTCCGCAAGTGCTGCAGATTTGTTGTAACTATTTGCATGAGTGGATTACGCTGACTTAGGACATTGTGCTACCATCAGTACCTATGTAGGCTTAAAATGAGTGAGGAATGTCTGGCCTGCTGGGTGACCTTGAAAATGGCACTATAAGACCCGCATGCCACTTACACCCATACTGCGTGTGTCTAGTGAGGTTAATGTCCCTTCCTCGACTTTCCTATTCACCGGTATCCCTTAACTCGTCGCCATTATCTACATATGGGATAAGGGCGAGTTTAGCTGATCCAGGCCAAACAGCGCTCCAAGCCAGCCAGTGAAGGCCAAGGCTACATCTGTTCTGAATCCCAGAATGCCTTTGTGAGCGTTCTACAGTGTTCCGGCCGTACCATTAACAAGTAGTACAGGGTTGGTAACTCTCGAGACGACTGTGGGCCCAGTGAATGACCTTGAAAATTGCACTGCGACCTGCAGGCCACTACACCCATATTGCCTGTGTCTAGCGAGGTTAATATCCTTTCCTTGTCCCTTCTCCTTCCTCGATTTGGAACTCAGCCGTTCGCCTCTATTTGCTTGTGGTCTAGAGGCGGTTTTAGCCAGACCACATGGGTGCTTGAGTGCCCGTGTCCTCTGTGCCGCACTCCGCTCATCTTGCGAGTGTCCCCTGTGTGCCTGCCTGCCTGCTGCAAGCAGGTGTCCGGGTGGTTGGCGCGGGCTTTGCGAGCACAGTCAAGCAAGCTTGAGGGTGGCACTAGAAGCTAGCCAGAACGGGCTAAGGCAGCCTGCAGTTATCTGTCCTAGGGCCCAGCATGTCTGTATACGTTCTGCAGTGCTGCTGGCATACCAGTGTTTCCTGTAGTGGCTTGAGAACAATTTGACGAGCATTGCAGTGCTGACATTTTGAGTGGGACATGCCAGAGGTTCACTTATAAACATAGTAAGCTTGTGGTGATTGGCTTGTACACAGTGAACATTCATCTGTCATACGTGTGCTAGAAGTGTTAAGTGCTGCTTTCCCCAACAGTTAATTGTCATTTGTAAGCCTGTATTAAGACTTTAAAAGGCTCAGAGTGTACTTCAGTGTAGTGACTCCTTGCATTTGATAAATCAGTGTAATACATGCTCTGCTCAGTGTAACTGAACTATTAAATACGGTTACATAGTTAAGTTGCTTGTCCTAGTGTCATTGTTGTGTTTTCTAATACATTTTCTCGTTCAGACTGAAACTTTACTGCTAAATTCCCAGTAATATTTCAAATTGCAGTGTTGATCTGTGGTGTGAGTGTGTAACTTATGCTTTGTATTTTTGCTGTGAACAAGCTTACTCCTGCATAATGTTCAGCTTCATGAATACTTTCTCTCTTGAGTAATTCGGTTACCTTTCAACTGTGTTAAGCAAGAGTCAGCCTGTTAACATCTATGTTCCTTGCCATCTCATCTAGTGGGTCTGGCGCCTAGTTGAAATTGTAATAGTAACAATTTGCAATCATTATACTTCTAGTTATACATTGTGTAAATTGTTTTAGACTGTTTGATCAACTGGATTGTAGTGTTTAACTTCTGATACACCAATTTAATGACTGCAGACACGCACTGACACATAATAAACACATTAAAACGCTGGTAACTCCAGAAGCTGGGCCTAGTGTGTGACCTTGAGAAGTTCAGTGTGTTTATTACGACCAGCGGTGTACCACTCTCACCTATATTTACATCAACAAAAGTGTATTCTAAGTGATAAAGTATACACTTGGTGTACTTGGTAACACTTGTCATACATAGTAACGCGTGTGTAAGTGAGATTGTTTAGGTACTGGTTCATCTATCTACAGCTGCACACTTATGCTTGCATACATGTATAACATAGTAACGTGTGAGTTACCCAGGATGGACCAAGGAAGTCGACCAGAGTAATTTATCTCATTGTCATTGTAACATTACCTAGTTTTTTTTTTTTTTGTTTTTTTATTTTTTTTTTTTTTTTTTTTTTTTTTTTTTTTTTTAAATAATACTGTTTACAATCTATGGTTGGGGTAAGAGGTTGTCTTCAGCATTCATTGTGATGTCTGCTATATTATTATTTCAGTGAGGTACATTAGGTGGCAGTAGCCTGAACTAACTCAAGTGGAAGTTATCATTGAATTTGAACCTCATGTTTAATGTGATGTATGTCAGAATTCTAATTTTATGCTCAATATTACCTACTTTGTCTCTCTCTCTCTCTCTCTCTCTCTTTTCATCTTTGTAATTTGTGATAAGGTGTAAGACCTCGCCTGTTTACCTGGAGTTTACCTGGAGAGAGTTCCGGGGGTCGGCGCCCCCGCGGCCCGGTCTGTGACCAGGCCTCCTATATCATTATATGTACCATATTATTACCACACATACAAGAGGTCTCTGAGTGTGTTTTTGGTGGGGTGTGTGTCGTATTGAGTGGTGGTGGTCTGGGTTGAGTATGGTTGGAGGTGTTCATTGAACTTGAGCACTTGTGTCTTGTGATCTATTTTGGACTTCTGACTTTGTAGTGAATATTTGCTCTTGCATAAGCTATAAGGGAAAGATAAGCGAGGAATTCTTGTGTTGTGAGTCTTACACCAGATATCATCACTGGCAAACATGGCAACTGTCATAGAGGAACCTATTTCTGCAGGTGATGGAAATGAAGATAGCTTCCAGACCTTTAAAAGTAAACAAAAGAGAAAAAGTGAGAAAGGGCTAGAGCGTCGACGTAGTCAGACTCACTTGACTCGTACACAATGTGATACTAAACGTCCTTGGTGCACAGAGGCTGCAAGAAGTCTTTCTTCAAAGGAAGAATGTGTTAAGCTGAACTTCCCTGACAACACCCCGCTGCCTGCTAAGTGTGCATGGCTAATGGAAGCTGTAAACAAGCATCCTAACTCAAGGATCCAATTTAGGAAAAACACACACAACTTTGTGTTTGTGGAACAGAATAAAGAGCTGATTAATGATCTACTTAGTACACCTTATGGGGATATTAAGCTGCTCCGACCTCCATCAGACACTCACCACTTTAAAAAATGGGTCAGTATCATAATCTTTGGATACCCTCTCTGCATGGACCCATCCCATCTGACTCTAAGTGAGCATATCATCAAGCCTAAAAGACTTAAAGGAAAATCCCAAATTATTGCCAGTTGGGTAGGTCCTGTGCCCCTCCCCCGGAATATCTGGGTGCATGGTTTACGTTTCCTAAACATCGAAGTGTACCTACCCCCTAAACGTAGGTGTTACAAATGCCAGCACTATGGCCATGTTGCAGTAGACTGTGGAATACTACATTCTTGGTGTGGTAAGTGTGCTGGGAAACATTCCACTAGAGAATGCACAGTAGGCCCTGACAGCCGAAAATTTAAGTGTATTAACTGTAAAGAAGTTGGGGTTACAGTCTCCCACAAGGACTGCAGTCAGAACCCAAACAACCTTCGATGTAAACCTGATAACAGTCCTTTAATGGTAACTGAGGATGGGGCCATCCAGTCTACCACAGCCAGATCTGAGACTGAACCTCTGCAAAGTGTGCAAGAACCCCACCTCACTGCAAAGGATTCTGGTGATACCAGAATGCCATCACACACACCAGCTGTGGAGGAGCTAGCCATCCCTGCTAGCACATATGGAACTACTGGTCTGCCACTACAGATACCTATGGCTACACCTGAATATGGGGATGAGTTTGTCATTTCTCCCAATACACACAACTACAACAGTGAGACGGACACCACACAGGTAACCTCCCTGGAAATTGGAGATGAGTCAGATGCACAGGACCTACCTGCAATGAATGATGAAACAGAGAACACTAATGTAACCATGGTACCTGTTAAGGTGATAGGTGTTAAAGAAAGCACTAACCCAGAAGTGCCATCCTCCGGAGAGGCATTGGATTCGTTAGACCTTCCTCATATTATAACAACTTTCCAGAAAAAAATTGAGCATCTTGAACAGATCCTGACAAGTTTAATAAATATATGTAATCAGGATGATGCTCTTGAGCATGGTGATGATGTCCAAAGTGCAGCAATCTCCGTTCAGCTTCCAGCAATTTGTGAGAAAGAAGCCCATAACTCTTGCCTTCAAGACTTGCCTTATCACTGGCTGCCAAAATGCCGAAAAATGCTTAAAAATAAAGGTCCTGAAGATAAAGACGTACAAACTATGCTATTTGCTCTTAAGTATCTGCACACTGTAGTCAAAGCATAATAGTTTTACCATCTTATGAGCAAGAGATTGTAATAACTCACTACAATGGATACATTACAAATCTTTTCATGGAACATTGCTTCCATCAGGAAGCGGTTGCCTGACTTACATCATATTAGTGCAACCAAGAATATTGATGTCATCTGTTTGCAGGAATGTAGATTGAAAGATGGAGCACCTCCACCAAACTTGCCTGGATATGCAGCGTATAACCTAAGGTCAACCAACTGTTGTGTGATGTATGTCAGAAAGAGCTTGCCACATTCACTCCTTTCCTTGCAGAGTCGAGTTAACATGCAGTATCATGGTGTCAAAGTATATGCAGGCGATTTTTCCATAAACATTTTTAATCTCTATGCCCCAGCGAACCAGCTTCGACCTGATGCTTTACCAGATCGCATCAATAGTGAACCTACCATCATTCTTGGAGATTTTAATGCCAGACATAAGAATATTGGTGGGTCTATAACAAACACCAATGGAACTAAACTAGTGAGATTGCTAAATGAGCATGATAATGTTCGAATTGTGGGCACTACTGAGCCTACTCACATATATGGTGGCATACT